>NC_092697.1:35758229-36058229 GCF_964275005.1 Diadema setosum | reverse complement strand
AGATTTTTGTTGTTCCGTCATTCAAAACACACATCACAACAGCGTACAAACTCGGGGGAAGGGGTCATCATTCCTGTAGATTTCAGGCATGTGCATTTTGGTTGCATTTTGGTTGCACTTATTGCATCGGCAATAAGTGGGAATATTTCTATCCGTCTGAACGTGCGCAAAATATCGTGGTATTTGGATCGCTGTTGTTATCCTGCTACTGTGTCCGTGTGACTGCAGCTAATGAGAGTGAAATTCATCAGCAGAGCTGAATGGAGCATTCATTTAGCGTGCGTCACCACTTCCTATAACAAGATTTGAATAATGACAAACCGCAAAACCAAACTGAAACAGAAGGGAGACAAGTGGTCCGTAGTCCCTCTCAAATAAGGGAATTTCCAACGTACACGTCTGCTTAGGATGACTATCATTTATGGCCACGTTCACGTTTCAAGTACCGATCATTTGTAGCTCACACTACAGTTTCCGCCTGAGCTTCCTTGATTCTCTTTGCCCGAGTCTCCGCGAGTGTTGTTCTACTGATTCACTTTCCTCTACAGTTCGTTGCAGTTCTCTGTTTCCCCTCCCATCTGTGCTCTTCAAAGCTCTCAAGGTCATGTTGATCAATTATCACAAGTTTAAAGGGTAAACATTGTTCTCATATGCCTGCAGAACTGTCGATTTTTGCTCTAGAATTAAATGGACGCATATGCATAAGAAATGTGGGAATAACACTGTGATACGTAACACAATTTCAACTGAGTAATGACAAAATGCAAAATATCAGCTGAAAAGTTTTGCAGGAACTACTATGGTCTCAAAACGTACCCAATTGTGGTTGCTATATGTTTTTTTTTAAAGTAATTATTGATAATTGACAAAATCAGGCCACAGCAGTCTCCAGTGATCTTCTGAGCTGGCTATAGAGTGGATCACTTGTAGCTTGTTGGGAAAAGGATTGCTGGGGCACAGTCAAATGAGTCAATTATCATGTAATGTTCTACCTACCAACTACATGTACTGAGCTGGGAGGGCTCTTCAGGAATATAAGTTGTATCCATATGATCAAAATCATTTCACTCTTTTGATCTGAAAATACTCGACAGCAACCCATTTGACCAGTCAACTGGCAAATTGCTTCAGCCAGAAAAGTTTCTTCGTAGACCCTTTTGATGCACTGCACGTAAATGGTTGAAGATGACTTACCCTTCTGAGACTGATGTTTTGGCTTTGGATGAACATTACAAAGTTAAGTAGATAGGCTCATCATATAACTTTTACTGCCCACTGTACACATTGTTTCTGAATAAAATGCATTTCCTTATCCAAATGGTTGATGAAGAAGTGTCAAATGTACACCGTAGCAAAACATTCTTGTATGATTCTTGCACACACTTTGTTTTAGATGTTTTCATAGATTCTGCTGTTCATCGGTTGATTGACTATTTGTAATTTTGTGTATCCAGTCTGAGTGTATACTTTTTACTTGAAAGATACCCTAGAAACATCTTCATCCCCAATTAAGAAATTATGAACCCTTTATATGTGGAAGTCATCAGTGCAAAGTCATAACAATTCTTGAATTGTTTGATGTGAAAGCTTTAATTCTTTTTTTATTATTCTAGAGAAGAGAAATTATTTTGAAAAGGAAATATAAATGCAAGATTAAATTGTGCATGCATCTCAGTAGTAGATGATATCATTACTACAGTTTAATGAGGAATTTCAATCCACACTATATGCATTGAATGCCAGTTGCAGTTCACGAAAAAATTTTGCCAATTTTTTGCCATTGGCGCCAATTAGTGAAAATTTCATGCTGCAAAAATATCTTGCTTTACATCAACACCTGCTGAAGTGTTTCTGTGTACTGGAAGGAAACGTGAAAAAAAAAAAACCTAGAGAAAACTTACATGTAGGCTATACACCTCAGATATTACTTTTTCTGAACTGATGCACTTCTCAAAAAGAAAAGTTTTCAAATGTGATGTTAAGTGCATTGTGGAAGTCGCCAGTTCCTGATTAGGAGGAATTGAACTGCGCTGGTATGGAGTACCAAAAGAAAATCTCACCCCCCCCCCCCCCCATAAAACTTTATGCGCAGCACAGGGCATTTAAAGTACATTTCTTTGCTGTGATTGTGGATTTCTTGATGGGGCATACTTCACTTAAAGACTCGGTAGTGTGGAGATACCATGGAGAGGGAAGGCTGGCCCGACTTGAATATACTTAGAGGACAAGTTCACCTTCATAGACATGTGGGTTGAGTGAATGCAGCAATATTCGTAGAACACATCACTGAGAGTTTGAGGAAAATCGGACAATCCGTTCAAAAGTTATGAATTTTTAAAGTTTCTGCTCAGTCACGGCTGGATGAGAAGACTACTATAGCCTGTGATGTTACATGAGTACAACGATATAAAGAAAATTCAACATATTTTCACTTTTCTCGCATAACAAAAGAACACTTGACTTCTCTCTTTCAGAAGGCAAGGGAAATAATATTTCCCTTAACATATGTCTGTAACGTGTCGAAGAAATGTGCACTTTATTCAAAAAACAAAGTTTTGTGAAATTCTCTTTTTATTTTCGTTATACCGTTGTACGCATGTATCATTATACACTGTAGTAGTCTCCTCATTCAGCAGTGATTGCACAGATGCTTTAAAAATTCATAACTTCTGAACGGATTGTCGGATTTTCCCCAAACTTTCACTGATGTGTTCTACTTATATTGTTACATTCACTCAATCCATATGTGTATGAAGGTGAACTTGTCCTTTAAGATTCCTTATAACAAATTGTGTGCAGCTTTATCACTGATCACTTCGAAAGTACGCACACAGCCAAGGAATCTTGACTGATGCACAGATTGGCTAACATGTGCCTGGTGGGTGGGGCCTATTTGTTTTGGAATGCCCCCTAATGGGCAGGGAATTCAATTGAACCTTCCATGCCCCCACCCCCAACACTATCAGGGCTTTGACTATTCCTTTAATATGAGCGGTGTGTCACTTTAAAGATAATAAAAAGTTTTGGTACCTCAAAAGTTTCCCTGAATTTCCGTGTTTCAGGTTAAAGTACCTTTCATATAACTAACACTGTGAGACTTACTCGCCCCAAAGTGCTCTCATTTCTTAGTAATCATGCAATTAACTGAGACCAGCAGCCCCATACGCCCCTTGGGAGAGCTACACTGAATACGGCCAGCGCATGCGCACACAAACATAAGTATCCGTTCATGGATTTGAAATTTGTTCGCATGTGATGTGTGCGTATGCGCTGGTCGTAGTAATCAGTGTATGTAGCTCTCCCAAGGTCCTCTCGACAGAGTCACATTCAGTCATCAATTCGAACAGAAAGGGACTATTGGCAGAACCAAACGTTGCCCGAAGCCTGTTTTCAATACTTCAACTTAACTGGTAAGTCTTCAAATTGAAGAAATTTTTGGATTTTAAGTTGATATTTACCCGCGATACTAAATCTGTCATGATCCTGTAAGCTACAATGCGAAGCCCCATTTAGCTATGCGTATGGGGCTGCTGGTCGCAGTTAGCTACTCAGTATGCGTATGGGGCTGCACGCTGCTGGTCGCAGTTATCATGCAATAATGGTTTCGTACAATACGTGTACTACCTCGCTGCCGTACGGTGGCGGCTCTGGTACGAAACCATTATTGCATGATTACTAAGACATGAGAGCACTTTGGGGCGAGTAAGTCTCACAGTGTTAGTTATATGAAAGGTACTTTAACCTGAAACACAAACTAAGACAAGGAAATTCAGGGAAACTTTTGAGGTAATACCAAAACTTTATATTGTCTTTAATACCTCTTCAGCCACAAGACAAAACTCAGTCTGCTTGAGTGATTGTCTTGCAGTCAACATCGTTTTTCGACCATGTCCAGCAGCTATAAAGAGCTTATGTTCTGTTCCCCTTTAAAGGGATTGTACAGTTTTGGTTGAGACCTAATTTCAGGTTTCTAACATTTTTTTGGTGAGATAATGAGAAACCTCTTATAAAATATGAAAGAGCATGTAATTCTATGAGAGATTCAACGTTTATTTGATGAAAATGGGTTTTGAAATGGGCGATATATCCCAAAAAGAGCGATTCTAATAAGGTGTGGGACCCACACTTCATTAACTTATCGCTTTGTTTTACTTTGTTTTTGGATGTTTCAGTCATTCCAAACCCGATTTTCATCAAATAAACTTTGAATTCCTCCTAAAATGGTATGCTCTGTACTATATCATGAGTGTTCTCTTGGTATCTCGCAAGAAGTTTAAAGCCAAATTCTCATCTCCCCCAATACTGTACCATCCCTTTAACAGTCTTAACCCATTGAGGATGAGTCCCGAGTATACTCGGGCAAGCGTCTATGGGAAATGCGTGTTGTAGCAAAATCAAACCGTCCTCAACGGGTTAAATTAATGTCCCTTTTGCAGACAACATGACATTTTGTAAGGCTGAAGAATGAATGTCTCCCAACATTGTGTATGAAATCTTTTGGTAATACACTTCAGAGTTTTTAGAAAAGAAGTGAGAAACTAGGCCCATGCTACTCGATGATAATGGTTGCAATTTCTTAGGGGTCTGAATATATTCACTGGAAATCTTTAGTATTGTTTACCCCTCCATCACATAAGGAAGTTTCCAGCATTCTTACTTTAAAGGAAAGGTTTGAATTACTTACACCAATAAAACCAGCCAATGAAAGGAATCTAATTTTCAGAGTTGCAAAAAGGATACACAAACTTTATTGTGTCATTGACTTCAGATACATTTATGTATAAACCTTGAGCAAGAATTCACTGTCTTCTTACAGGCATTTTCACAAACCGCTGAATTCAAGAGATGTCACTGTAAAGATGTCATCTTTTATTTTAGTTTTTTAACAACAACTCTATAAGACTTGGCACAAGTATGCGATGAGTTCTACAACCATAACAAAGGGCTCATTACAGCTTAATACCCCTCCTCGTAATAGCCTTTGGGACTTCCTGTTAAAAGTGGAGCCGAGTAATTAACCTTGGAGAAGAAATGCAATCTTGATTTAGTCCTTCCTCCATGAAGAATAAAAGAAGGGAAAGAACTGAAAAAAATAAATCAGAATTAGTACTTTCCTGCTGACCGTGAGCAGAGTTCCTCACATTTTATGCTGACTTTTCTTAACTGAACATCCTGCCAGCATTGGCTTCAAAGAATGTATACTGCGACTTACTGTTTTCTGCATTCGTTTGAAGTTGGCAATTAAAACTGCAGTTCTTCATGAGTGGCATATCCTCCTCCACAACTATGTTTTTGAATACTAAGAGCCCTTTCAGTTTGGAAAAAAAAAAGTTTAATTTGCAAATGTGATTTAGGTTCTCATTCTAGATGAGTAATTTTTTGTAGGCCTGAAAGCCAACTTGACTTGTGTTCTTCCAAAACATGTTTCTCAAGTCTCATGTGGCTAATGAAGGTCTAGAGAGTGATGTTTTAAGACGTCTTCCTGACAATCTCTTAATGCTTCTAGTGTCTGTGTTACAGTCAAAGATAGTAGAGTTAACAAGATAAGAAGGCGCGCAATAAAAATGGACACAAAATGGCTACCCTACATGATGATACAAAAGAGAGCTAAGTACAAACTCAGTACACCTAGAAACATCATTCATTTCTAAAGGTAGTGGTATTTCTATTATTTTAAAAAGATTTACAAATTATAGTCGTAGCTTTTTTTCGATTAAGGGGATTATTTTGAAGAACAAGATTTTAAAGTAATAAGGATCATTTCGTGGAGGTAAAAATTTGGCAACAACATGATCTAAAAACAATCAAAGACACTTCATAAACAACAACAAGTTCAAAGACAGCGCGTCTCAGGCAAAGACGCACATCACCTGAGACGCGCTGTCTTTGAAGTTAACTGAGTGGTCTCTGGTGATGTGCGTAATACGCTTGAGGACCGTGCGCTGTCCATTTGTTTTGTACAGGATTAGTACGCACTTTCCTGTCTTTTTAGTTAAGTGTCTTTGGTTACAGTGGTCAGATTGGTTCACTGTCATGATGTAAAGTCTTGTGTACATGTAAGTTATGGGACAAAAGTATGCAGCAATCATGTAATGAGCATAATGGGGACCTGTCTTCTTAAATGAGTGTAAAACTGTTAATTGAGAAGTAGAAATGCCTTTTCAAATAATACCCCTTTCAGGTAATCGCGGTTCAATTATCCGCATCCAAATAATGCGGATGAAGTAGTCAAAATCGCGTTCATATATCCCATGAAGTGCGCACTACTTTTACGAGCACCCGTTCATATAATGGTGCGAGTTATTTGTGCGAGTTATTTGTCATGGTTACTGCGCACGCCTCTATAATGACGTAATGTTTCCGGTGAATATCCTCACGTGTATGCACACCTCTCGCGCGCTCAAGCTCAGCAATCAGCGGTTGTGCGGGAAATCGAGTGACCTTTGACCGAACTGTGGAATGTTAGTGCGGATAAGTCGTAAAACGCGTTCATGTATTCTCGATCTACTCCTCATGCTGCAATTATGCGCATAATAGCAGCATAAAAAGTAATGCGCACTTTTCTACTCCTCTCCCGTTCATGTAATCGAAATTTTACGACTATTATCCGCATCCACGATTACCTGAAAGGGGTATGAGAGCATCATAATCGAGTCGTCACGAGAGTCATTTTATCCAAATCTTCTGCTGTTTCCATACACATTTTTGGTCCTTATTCTGGAGTCAATTATTGGGCAGTTGATATTTCTTTATTGTTACATTAATTGCCATGTTAATCAAGTTGGGGGCATTTTCTGATCAATTAATTGTGTTTCCACATATATCATTGTGAATCCTTGTGGCACTTACTTCAATTCAGGTAGCTGAAACAGAAACCAACCTCTAATTTTAATTTTGTGGTTTCACAGCTTTCTTGTTTATGTGGTTTTTGCTTTCTTTTAGAGTAATCTTTATTTAGACAAATACTTCCTTTATTGTGTGGTCAGCGTGCTTACCAGGATGACATGCCTAAACAAGACCTTTGGTTATTACACTGTCATGCATATTTAATTTTTGCAAGTCACAGCTATGACCTAGTGAACCATACCATAGAAGATCTTAACATCCTTTAGACAATGTCACATGTTGTTTAGCATGCAAATAGAATGTTTGTGTGAGTGCTTGTATGTCTGTAACAACAGCACAGAGTGGGGGGGGGGGGGCGCAGTTTGAGATAACAATCATCCTCAGAGCATCGAGACAAACAATCCTTGATAGTTAGGCAAACAATGTTGAACCCTATTTCCTCAAATCTTTGCAATTATTGTCTGTCCTTGAGAGAAAGAAACCATCAATTGTGTTACTTCCATCTCGAGTGTTTATCCATGAATCCTAAATCGTAATGTTCTTTGTGAAAAAGAAAGAAGAATTAGAGTGACATAATGACTCACTAGAATCCCCCCTAGTGAGTGTTTGGAAAATCGATGGGGATTCCCCTACGAAAACAAACACATTGTCTCGCATAGTGCATGGACCTAAGATTGTATTGCTTTTGATGGAATGGTGTAACTGTACAGACTGATGAATCAAGAGATAAATAGACGGAGAGGTTTATATATAGATAGATAAACAGATAGATAAATAGATAGATAAAGAAAGCATGATGAGTGATACATAGTAGAAAGAAAAAAAGATAAGATTGATGAGAAAAGGATTATGTAGATAGATGGATATACTGTAAAACCTGAAATGTTCAAGTGCTTGAAACTTTTGCAAATATCGCGAGGAACCAAGATTCATGAATATAAAATGCATGTGAGAGGTCTTGTCCATACAATACATTGAATGCCAGTAGCAATTCATGAAAGTTTCATGCTGCGAAAAAGGCCATTGGCTCCAGTTCGCAAAAGTTTCATGCGGAGAATGTTTCTGATTTTACAGTAGATGTATGCATAGATCGGGACAGTAATGGAAATATGGGTTGAGTGTATGTACACTATGGCCCGAATTCACGAAATTATCATTTCGTGAACGAAATGCTCATTTAGTTACAAAATGTCATTTTGTGACAAAATAATCATTTCATTGACAAAATCACTGATTTCATAATGAAATATTCCATGCCACACTTGGCACTCCATGGTTTTTGTCCATGGTTTCATTTGTACCACCTTCGTGAATTCGGGCCTAGTGTTTGTGAGAGTTTGTATGTGTTATTTATGCGTGTGGGTTTTTGTTCATGTAGGTATGTGTGTCTGTGAATGTACAGTATGTGTGCGATGGAGAAAGAAATTTAGAGGGCCCAAATCTTGCCATTGCCAAAGATGAACCATAGGATGGCACGGGAACATGGCATGGTGTAACAGCAAGAACTGTGTTTGGTTTCTTTTTTTTGGGGGGGGGGGGGGTGGGGGAAGATTTTGTGTTCTTCGTATCCTCAAGTACATGTGAAAATACTTAAAGGTATTAGCCCACATTTGTAAACCTGCAGCAATTGGTCTCATAGTTAGCATGGAGTTTGGGTATGATTGCAGTAACACCTGTGCAAAATTTCGTTCCAATTAGTCCATTACTTTCATAAAAATAAATGAAAATGCACCGTAATCCGTATGCATGCGTATAACGCTCGCTAGCTCCGGTCCACGTACGTGTTACATGTACAATGTACGTAGCTATAGCCCGCGCTCGTAATTCGATTTTGGGTCGGGTTGACCCGGTTTGAAAATTGATTTTAAAATGATTATTTTCTCTCTTTTATCGAATGGTATAGACAAAGAGCGACAGGTGAGGTATGTTACTGTTATAACTTGTACTTGAAGTCATATTGGACCTGTTTTATGCAGTTTTGATTTTCGTGGGTTTGCAAATGTGGGCTAGTACCTTTAAAGGGAATGCAAACCCAAAGAGCAATGTGGATTGAGTGAAAGCAGTAACATTAGTAGAACACATCAGTGAAAAGTTTGAAGAAAATCGCACAATCGATGCAAAAGTTATGAATTTTTAAAATTTTGGTGTTGGAACTGCTGGATGAGGAGACTACTAGAGGTTATGAAGTATGAGTGGACAACAATATAAAGAAAATATAAAGGGAAATCCACAAAAATTAATTTTTCATGAAAATTTAAAATTCCATCAACTTGATACTGACATATGTTAAGGATAGCAATTATTCCCCCTGCTTTCTGAAAGCGGTTAGTCAAGTGATCTTTCATAATGCTAGAAAAGTTAATTTTTGTTGAATTTCCTTAATATATTCTTTGTATTGTTGTCCACTCACACGTCATAACTTCTAGTAGTCTCCTCATCCAGCGGTTCCAACACCAAAACTTTAAAAATTCATAACTTTTGCATCGATTGTCTGATTTTCCTCAAACTTTCACCGATCTGTTCTACTAATGTTGCTGCTTTCACTCAATCCACATTGCTCTTTGGGTTCTTTGGGTTTGCATTCCCTTTAAATCACAATCCGACCTGCTCCTTTCAAACAAAGAATAGCATGAGAGAGGAGATAAAAACAGCTATTGTAAATTCTGCTGGTAGAAATTTATGAGAACTCACGAATCTCAAAGCTCAAGAGGGATTTTCCTCTGTCTATATCACAACAAAGCTTTTATGGAATACGAGATACCATGTACGTAAACAGCTTCTGAAGCAGTGGTACAAGTGAATATCCCTAGGATAATGTATGGACCATGGAGGAAGCGGAAGCTGACCAAGAAGGGTTTCAGACTTGCGCAAAATATCTCATTTTTAATCATGTTTCTGTCTCATGTCCTTTGACAAGCATATTTGCAATTTCAGAGTGTTTAGACGCTGAAATTGGTCCTCTTTGCTGACCACTAACTGCAGATGTATTCCATCCAGCAACTTGTTCCAAGCTTCTTGTTCTTTCAGCCATAACTACCAACCATCTATACTCTCACATGCAAGAATACATAAAGACTTCAAAATGTGTAGACGAATAGTGAGGATGAAATTGAAGTGAAAATAAGAAACACAACATGCTCAAAATTGAGCAAAACTTTGTCAAGTGAACACCTCCCATCAAAAATTGGACAAACATGATTTGAGAAATGTGTTTGAGAGACACTCGATTCATCGTCATTTTCAAGGATTGCAAAATTTACTCCAAAAGCGCAAGACGTTTTCTGGGCACGCATATGAACGAATCTTGTCGCCGGTCTGAAAGGGCTCAAAGAAATACGAACTTTAGGTCTAGTCTTGTACATGTACCTGCTGAGAGGAAGGGAAGGGAAATCACAGTACCGGTGTTTGACTGAAGTTCGTCGTACTCTGGCTATTGTGTCTTGGGGGAATGGAAATCCCCCTCCATTTCTGTGATGTAATAAAAAAAATGAAATTCGGGGCAAGCACAATGCCTCTTTGTGTTCAGCACCAGATGGGTGGAGTGGAATTCCATGCGCTCTTTTCAAGCTGAGTACTCAATGTAACATTCACACATCTTTCTTTTTTGTGTGTGATTTTGGTACCACAATTCATTCTGAATGTAATGTTTAAATGTTGTTGTTGTTGGGTTGTTTTTTTTTGGGGGGGGGCGGCTTTTTTTTAAAACAACTCACATGACAATTGTACTGCAATCACCGTGGCCCTGTTCGTCACCATCAGACCGACGTTCCCAGAGCTGGGGAGTAAATCTCCCTGAGTTTAAAACAAAAACAAAAAAAAGACATTCAGGTATTCAGTGAACATGAATTATATGAGAGTGATTTGGAGAAAGCTAGCTGGTAGGTCCTGTAGCAGAAAATAACCTGATCTCAGAATTTTAAAATTAAAATCGAGGTGAGCATGTGAGATGTCTGAGAAGGGATATGTACAGTCATACCTTCTCTATTGACCACTTGTCTATATTGACCACCTGCCCAAATTACCAAATCAGGAACCCTGTTCCTAAAAGAACCAAATTAGGCCAAAGAGCCAAAAGAACCAAATTAGGAACCCTGCGCATAGTGATCACCTGCCGAACACAACCAGGAACCATAGATTTGGTTTTGGCTGGATGCCGTAGCAGCGTGCCCATCTACGCCCCAGCAGCGCGCAGCCACTGAGCACCAGCAGCCTTCTAGAGCAGTGCTGGCCACTGCATCAAATGTATGCCATTAAAACTTGTATGACGAAACATTGTTCATGAAACTTTCATGCTGCGAAAAAGGCTGTTGGCACAAATTTGCGAAAGTTTCATGCCAAACCTGCTTCTGGTTTTACAGTGATGTCTGGACATTGATGGTTGGTATATGATGAAAGTTACTGAACATCTGTTCCTTCGTGGGACAGGCTCATACCTCTGCTGTTTTGGTAATGGAGGAGGCGTGTCGATTCTTGTGTGCTTCCCCACCTATCATGCACCCACCTACCCATACACCACCACCCCTTGTTACCTGCCCTGCTGTTTCATGCAAAGTTTTTTAAAAAGTTTTGAAAACTTTGTGGTCTGTCTAGGTACTAATTGAGTAATCCCTCGGGATCTGAAACTTATAACCTCAAGCTCTCGCCCAAAGCTGATGGGCAGAACCACCTGTAGAGTGTGGTGAGAGGGTTTGTCTCTCCGTCCGTCTGGGTTTTAAAATGTTGGACGTTTGGTGGCGAGGCGTGATATGTCAGGGAAATATGGAATCTTGTATGTCTCTTTTAATCATCATCACAAGTCGAGTTCATTGCACTTTTGACTCATCGTTTTAGGCGCATGTGTTCACATTTTGTTGAGATGTTGTAGCACAACATGATGTTCAGGCAAGTCGACTTACATTCTCAACCATCCTGGTCAGCAGCCGTTTATCCTCAGATAACATTCTGCTCAAGAACTGCGCATTCTCAACTTGAGACCACACTGATTGTACTTCCATAGTAGAAGAGATGACTTGGATTTTTTATTTTTTATTTTGAATGATAATTGTCAACGTCTTATGGGTAAAATTCCTCTTCTTGTGACTCTCTTTTTCTTCCACAAACTTAGTTGGTGGTAGATAGCTCAAGTATAGCCTGAGACGGCAAGAACTAGAGGATTATACTTTGATAACATGCAGCTTCTATTTAATTATATGATGAGAAATGTAAGCCGTTGTCACAGTTCAGAGGTGCTGTCTAGGAAACGACAAAATAAGTTCTTTGGGGAGTGTAGAATTAGGAACATTGTAAGTTAGTAGTCTGCTTTAACAAATATTGACATTATTCCTGTATGAAACTGTCATCAAGCTATATCATTTTCTCACTGCTGAAAGTGACAAGCATGTAGCGTTTGGATGCCAGTTTTTGATGGTCTTTAGTTACACCATTACTTCATGTTGCCATAGTAATGGCTACTAATCCTTCAAGTTTGTACGAGTCTCAAGTAAGTTAAAGTAAGTTCATTGTGAAGTGGACACCTTGTAAATGTGTGAATATACAAAATGTTGACAGTGCAACTTTCAGTTATAATACAGCTAAAAGGTGTGTACAGCTTTCTCACGCAACCTGCGTGATAGTTGGCAAGTTTTTCGGTCACAGTTAGTGACAGTAGATGGTGCATCATAAATGAATCAGCGTGGCTTCACGAGTAATGTATGCATCACTCACCGTCGTGATGTCGGTAGCTACAGGTCGTTTCAGCCATCAGAGTCGGCATGACGGGAGGAGGGGGGAATTCTTTTAGAGAGGGAGAAGAAAACCTGGATATTTGTGGCGAGAGAGTTTGACAAGGCTGTCGTGATCATTCCACCTGCACCTGGTATCAAACTTTAATCCCCAACTCAACGTCTGCTCATCTCACTTTTTGTCCTTCTCTCTCTCCTTACTTTCTCTGTCTCTTCTTTCCCACCTTCCTCCATCTCTCGCTCTCTCTTTCTTATTGTCTGCTCATCTCTCTCTCCCATTCCTTCCCATCATTCCCTTTCCCCCATCTGATCTCTCCTTCCGATCTCTCCCCTTTTGCATGTCTGTCTGTCCTCAGTCTGCCAACAACTGCAGCCCGTCTGTGTCGTTGCGAGCTCCAAGGCCGACGAGAGACTCCTCAATGCCCTCCGAGATCACGGTGAGTAATCCCTTCCCTCCTACTCTGCACTAATCCCAGGGATAATCCCCTACGATAACCCCACTTCTCTACCCTCCCCCCCCCCCCGCCGCATCTGTCTTCTTTCCTCTTCAGAATCCCCTGTCCTCAACAGAGCTTCTCGCGTGCTCGCCACGGAGACGAATGCACCAGGTGTAAGGCCAGTGACACAGGTATGACGAAGCAAGTGAACAGGCAGGCGTCTTTGTACCTCCAATTTTGACATTATACGGCAACAACAACCATTGCCATGGCAACTCATTCAAAGAGAAAGTAAGAATATGAAACCACAAGTGCCCAACAAAGTGGTAACAAACCCATTAAAGCAAGTTTCAACAAAATAATGCCAATTCAGTGATTGTAATTATGGAATCTGTGTTCACTTGGCTCGACGGTAACTACCCTTCCAGTGAGAAATTTTACTCTTTTTTTACTCTGACAATGCCAAAAAAGGTCCTTGACTGGCATGAAATATTGTGATAAATATTTCTACCAGACTTTTGTCTTGAAGCTTATCCATTCTGATAATTGATGCAATCTCAAGAAAACAAAACCCCCAATGATTTTTGTTTTCGTTGCAATGATCGCAACGTCCGACCACATACCTCAAAGTGAAGTCAGCCGTGAATCTTCCCATTTCTGTGAATAATGCATGTGTGGTATTTGTCTCTATTTTCTGTGGCAAGTGGAATCTACAAAAACATATTCTCTTTAATCATGTGACAGTAATTGCAATATTCAAATGCTGGACTGTAATTATATGTGCACACCCACAAGTCAGTTTCGCTGTAAGTGGGGAAAAATCCCACGCAATCTTTCCAGTGAGCCATTTCGGGCTTTTTAATTGCCATGTTGCTTAATCATTTTGATTGAAAAGGAATGTTTTATAGACTTTCCCTCTAAGTCCAGCAGAAATGTATTGCTTTTATTTTTCTGCAAAGTGTGTTTAACAAGCATTCTTATGACCCAAGACTTGTGTAACAGGTTTGTGTGTGTGTGTTTGTGTGTGCTGTTTAATTTTTTGCAATGGTGTCTCTCACAAGTTATGTAAATATCTTTCATTTTTGGACTCGGTTCAAAACTTGCAGCTATGCAACGGTTGTTGTGTGAATTCATCTTTCTTTAAGCATGCTAGTAAAATGATGTGAAGGCAATGTTACAGGAGAAATACAATACTATTTCATTGTGCAGCATTGTTCTTATACAGAAAACATTTCCAATCAACGAGGGTATTCCCTTCAGCGTTTTTTTTTTCCTTTTATGTATATATATATTTTTTTGTCTGCCCAAATCAACATTTGTAAGAAGGAAATCCCCTCATCTGTCAATGTTATGCATCACACGCACCATGGCACTCATTGAATATGTCATTGCTGGATAATAGATGATTATTTACGCCCCGCCGCATATCTCTTTCTCCTTCCTGAGAGATGAGAGATGAACCAATGAGCTACCACTATCAATAGAAAGATGACTAAGATGAGATGGGATCAATTCTGAAAAATTAGTTCCCCCTTTTACGTGCTATCGGAAGGAATTTAGGTTGATTCATTTTCATTTGTTTCTCATAGTCATTTTTTACAACTTTTTTTTTCCTTGCTTGGAGGAGGATCAGGTCTTTAAGAACTTGATTCATAGTAATGAAAGACATTCCAGCATGTTGTGTCATGAAATTCCTATGCGCATGCTTACACAGATATCTTTTTGTTTCATAAGTTTGTGCAAGTAAGCAAGTAAGAGGCCATTGACTTG
The DNA here is from genome assembly GCF_964275005.1 of Diadema setosum. NCBI lineage: Eukaryota > Metazoa > Echinodermata > Echinoidea > Diadematoida > Diadematidae > Diadema > Diadema setosum. Next base: position 36,043,456 of record NC_092697.1, on the reverse strand, counting down.
TGACGCGATTTGTTGATCCCACCAGTAGAAGTAGCTACCCAAAAGTTTTGTTGTTTCGTCTTTTAAAGAAAAATGAAAAGTTGGATATTTAAAGACTGCAACTCTCTTATTTCATGTCCAATTTTGATGATCCTTTTGCCATTCTCTTTGATTTTACTCACCCTACTAAGGCCAACTTGAATGTCGAGTGGCATTATACTTTAAAGGGATGGTATAGTTTTGGTTGAGATGGGGGTGTGGATTTTAACTTTTTTCGAGATAATTTGAAACCACTTTATGAAATATTAGCGAGCATACAGTGATAGGAATTAAGAGTTTATTTCATGAAAATCAATTTTGAAATGGCTGAGATATCCAAAAACAAAGTACAGCAAAGTGGTCCTAATACAGTTGGGTCCCACTTTTTATCAGGATTGCTTTGTTTTACTTTGTCTTTGGATATCTCGGCCATTTCAAAGCCAATTTCATCAAATAAACTTTAAGTTCCTTTTCAGAATTGTATGCTCTATAATATTTCATACAAGTGGTTTCAAATTATCTCACAAAAAGGAAAATCCCAAATCTCCATCTCAACCAATACTATACCATCCCTTTAAAGAGGAGGTCTCATAAGATGGCTCCAAAGTCCTGAGAAGTAAAATCACCAATGGTCACAGATAGAGGAAACTCTGAATATGATTAGTCTCTTCTTCCTTGTCATGCCCATCTCCCTCAAAATAAACTAATTATGCAAAGTTGGCTGAACATTTGTACTGCTTACAGTTGTATACACCACTTGTTCATGCTACCAATAATCATATCAGTTTCCCATCTTATTCACCTTGAGCAGGTGAAGACACTGGATTCACTGGAGATGGAGCCAGCAGTTATGAACAGAGACAGGCTAATGTGCAGCTTCTCCCCAGCCTGGATTTCTGTGAGTATGAGTATGATATCCATGTCATGTAGTATGCATGCTTTATTACATCAGTTCTATTTTGTTATGGTTTATTGTGCTGTGTCAGGATAGTATGCACTGTTCTGTTTTATGGTGAAGCTTTACTTTGGAGTAAATTTAGATGTTCCATTTGTAAGATGATATGTTGAGCTCAATTTGCAGTAGGGTCATATATTATTTGTACGAGATTGTGAGGAGGAGGAGAAGAGGATAATGAAGAGAATTGAAAATGGAAAGTGATAGTGATAGTTGTTGAAGTAGAAGTAAATATGAAAGGAAAAATGAAGAAGTAAAAGAGGAAAGATGAAGTCGAAGTGGTAGGAGAAGTAAAGAAGATAAAGAATGATAAGGAGGAAAGATGGAAGAGCAAAATTACATAGGAAGAAGAAGGAAAAGGGGCAGAGGAGAATACGTTTGTTTATTTTGTTTGATAGATACTCTATTTTCTGTAAATCAATATACATAAGTTACATAATCACGAACATGTGGGAAACATACAAAGTATATTTAAAACAGTGTTGTTTGACTTGCATAAACAACGATATAAAAGGAAATTAATGATACAATATGCAGTATGCATGTCTATGCAGCAGGGATTACAATAACAATTTTAGTTAAGAAGCGATTATGCAGAGGGCCGCCGTTGTAAGCATTGCTTGAAAAGATGGCCGGCCCGAGGAAAATGTAGGGACGTACGTGAGGAGACAAAGAAACGAAAAATGAAAAATGAAAAAAAATGTTGACAAATGAAATAGGAGGTGATCGAGAAGAAGATAGCAATAACAATTTTAGTTAAGAAGCGATTATGCAGAGGGCCGCCATTGTAAGCATTGCTTGAAAAGATGGCCGGCCCGAGGAAAATGTAGGGACGTACATGAGGAGACAAAGAAACGAAAAATGAAAAGAGAAAAAAGATACTGACAAATGAAATAGGAGGTGATTGAGAAGAAGATAGATGAAATGATTCATGAGGAAGAGGAGGATGAGAAGAAAATAAAAAGAAAGAGAAGAAGTAGGAAAGGATGATGAGGAAAATAATCAGACTGGAAACCGCTATGGAAGGAGAGACTTTCAGTGCGTGGGATCGATGTTTATATCACAGGGACGTTGTAGTGGAAATAGAGAGAAAGAATAAAGGCGAAGGCAGCGCCGGAGATCAACTGGACTCAAGAGTTTAGACACCAGAGAGTCTGCTTTGGTCATAAGACCACCTCATTGTTTTTGGGTTGTTGTTTTTTTCAGTCTGTCTCCACAGGATATGTGTGGGAGATATTCAAGTGAATATCCACTTTATTGTCAATATTTAAGTGAATGCAATTTATAGAGTTAAATTAAACAAAGGGTGCTAAGAAGGTTTTATTAGAATCACACTTAAAAAAAAAAGTGGATGTAAGTTATCTTCTTTCAGTTTCTCTAATTGACATGAATTCAAGAATCAGAAGAAATCAGTTTCATCATATTGTTGTAGCATTGTAGCCATTTTTGTTTTGTAAGAGGGAGGGGATTTTGGTGACCAAATAGATGACAAGTATAATATAACATTTTGATTTTTAAAGTAAGGAGAGAGGTGCTATTTTACACCATCATCTTATGTATTGTGTTTACATAATTGTGACCTGTATCACTCTTATGTGGATAAAAATAAATGTAACTTTGACATTCTACAGCTTTCCTTATCTTTATTTTTCTATCAAAGTTTAATGTAACTTGAAACAGTTCTGTTAGGTGACTTTTCTCTTGTTATCAAAGTCAGTATATATACAGAGTGGAGTTTCTTTTATGGGGGAAAACCAAACTGTAGGGGATATAGAAGCTTGCAGATAGACCCTGCACTTTGTATGAAATATTTATTCATAATTTTGCAAAGATTCTTTTATTTTTATTTATTTTTTTTTTTTACACAACCAATGCACCCCACAGTATGGACATTGTCACATAGATATTCCCATTACAGACTGTTGATAGCAGATACTAAACAGTGGCAAACTGACTTTGGTATATATGAGATTGAATGCATTGTCATCATGGAAATAGTGGGATGATGAGATTGAAAGATTGATTAGTAATTTGATGAAAGAAGGAGAGAGAGATAGTTAGAAATATGTACAACTGTAGATCTAGCTATGTAGCTTGTACAGTTGTATGTTGGGTGATGATAGATAGGTAAATACATAGTATACAGGTATGGACTGCTTTTTGGGCCTCTGTTGATATCACTGGCCTGGGGGATCTCAATTCCATGCTATTTTCACCAGAAACATCTCATTTAGAGGAAAGCCATTGTGATAATTTAGATGCTTTTTTTTTATTTGTTATCATGTTCTCTTTTTCTGTTTTGATGATGGAAATAAACAAATTCTTGAATTGGAAAATTGAATTGAATTTAGATCTGTCAGACATAAACCCATAACATCTTAAAAAAGGAATGATATCCATGCTATGACCACAGGAGCTTGCATAGCAAGGCGTTAAGATCTCAAGGGACAATGATATTACCAATGCCCTTAACAAAAGCAGTCTATATATGTTTTATATACCGAACAAAACTCAAATGAAATTCAACTCGGTCGATCATGATTGCGCTAGCTAATTCACACATCATGATCAAGTGCTGCCATTGATGTTTGTACAGTGATCGCGGAGGAGGCATGTGTGAATAATTTATACAGCGATTTCAACCAATCAGAATCAAGGATTCATCAATTGAGGTATATATATATATATATATATATAGATAGATAGATAGATAGATAGATAGATATAATCATGAGTAAGTGGATGTGAAAAAGAAGAGAGTTACTACATGGAAAGACAAGTCATACATCAAACAGATACAGCCATGAGAGAATGTGATGGAAGGATGGACTGAACAAAGGATGTCCCAAAGAGGAAATAGGGCAAACAGAGAAAAGGTCAGAGAGGTAGAAGGAGAGACAGATAGAAAGTGAGAAAGAGAAAAAAAGAAAGATGGAAAGAAAATGGCCATGAATGATGCAGTTTAGGTTCGATTCTCTGAAAGCTAACCTTCAGGGGTTAAATTTTGATGCATTAAGACCTCAATTTGGTCCTTCCATGTCTGCCTGTGTCTGTTGACAGCTAAGTGGGTTATTGGTCCCATCCCACAGCCCGTCACCATTTTGTCGAGATACTGATTAATATCTAATTGTGGGCGTCTGGGCCGGCATTATTGCCTAAACTTTGCAGGGAAATTCCAAAAGAACCCGACAAGATTTCCCCCCACCCCCTTTCGACTCCGCTCTGTTTAAAGCCCCAGCATAGGAAGACTCTGAGATAAATTGCCACAAAATTTAATGAACTTGAAAAAAGAAGACAGAATATGTGCCAACAAGGGTTTGACCAATGATTGCATGAACACACATACACACAAACAGACAAAACGGAAAATCTGATCTTGGTGTTAATAGCTATGTGAGTTGAAGAGCAGTGACAATCAAAGTATCAAACAAATATGCAAATCTAATATACTGGTATCTATCTTAGCAGTTCTTAGCTTTAATTGATTAAAAGGATTAATTAAAAGTATGAGCTTTGCTTGTCAACTATGAATTGAATTTTTAAAAATAAACCTAATCTACTGTTACAGTGAACAGCAAGATGGACAGACTGTAGAAATGAAAATGTTGTTCTAATTTCAAACACTGTGTTTGGACTTTAAAGGTGAAGAAGAAAAGCTTGTTATCTTTTTACCATCAGAGTGTGCAATGTATACTTTGTGTGACAGCAGTTTGAAGGCAAAAACTCTCAAGGGAGAAAATGTTGTTCTGATTTAAAAATTAGTGTTGAGTAGAAGAAAAAAAAAAAAGATACAAGGAAAGTGAAAGTGAGTCAGAGACAGAAATGGAAAGAGTCAGGGAGGGAGGGAGAGAGAGAAAGAAAGATGGATTGATAAACATATACATAGGCCTATATACATACATACATACATACATACATGCATACATACATGCGTACATACATACATACATACATCTTCAGTTCAGTTCAGTTCAAATTTATTTTGTTTTTTTCACACTGAAATAATGTATAAACATAAATCTCACTTTCTTCAATGACAAAAATGATGCATGTAAATTTATACAAAGAAGACAATAAATTAAAAACTTACAGTGAGAATACATAACAATGGTTGGCAAAGTAAAGAAAGTGAAATAATTGTTAATATGCATTGTATGAAAAAAAATGGAAAAAGAAAATTGTTTCCAATGTCACTTTTTATTTATCCTGATGGAGTAAGAGGGGATGAGAGAAAGGGTTTGAAAAAGGTGGGCATGGACGATGAATGAAAGTAAAATGAGTGAGAAATGATAAAGTGAGATGTCTAGCAGGTATGAAGAGTATAAATAATTAATTTCATTGGACCAGAGATGTAAGGTAAACACATCGTTGTCACAGGGGAAAAAACCCCTGGAAGCATTAACGTCGGGCTTTCTGGGACGAACACAGAATTAGGGCTTTCTATAGCTCAGTTGGTAGAGCACCGGGCTGGCAATCCGGAGGTCTCGGGTTCAAATCCGGGTGGAATCACATTTTCTTTGCTCATTTTTCCACTGATTAACTATTCACTCTGAGAAAAGAAGAAAAGCAAATAAAATGAAATGTTAAAAAAAATATAATGTTGCAAACGTTAGTAGCAAGTGAAAAGCTTTAACCTGAATTTGCAAGTGTAAGGGGGGGGGGGGGGCAATAGAATATAAGGTTTACCTGAAGATAAATTTTTACGCAATATGAGAGCCTGTAGAAGCCATGTACCTGAAAAAAAAAATGGTGTCTTGGTCAATGTCTTGTTGTGTCATTGCCTTATGAGACTGGTATGTGTGGAAACATGTGTGGTATTCAGACACCAGGTGTGGAGTGCTTGTTCATTTCACATACATTTGGAATTTGGAATTTGGCCAAGAATGTGATACTATTGTTTGATGTGTGGAAGAAACAGGTGTAGTGATCAGGTGTTTGGTTCCTCAAGGCTTGCTTGCGGCTCCCTGCATAAAACTATGGTAACTTAACAATTAAAGGCATAATTCACCATTTGCAGATGAAACAAAGACCCAGCATTAGTGCTCTAAAATAGTTCTAAAATGTGAGTTAGGGATAGGAAACAACCACTGTAAAAATTTGAATCCATATTATCTATGTTAGTTCTTTTTTAATACCCAAAATGTGAACAATAGTTATAATAAAGATGTTTCCAGATTAAACCGTCTGCAGTTATGGCTTATTGAGAAAAATACTGATATCTCCATAGGCTTTACTGCGAAAATTTTATGTGGTAGGAAGTTTTGTGACACAACAGACTTACACATATGCATCCAATGTGATATCTTGAAAAAACTTTAAATCACTGCTCCCAAAGATAAATAGGACCTTTAAAACCCATTGAGGACGGGCTGATTTTGCTACTACACGCATTTCCCATAGACACTTGCCCGAGTATACTCGGGACTTGTCCTCAAGGGGTTAATGGAATTAGCAATCAGTGGTAATTCTATAACACCTAAATAGATCCTTTTCATTTGATTGGTTGTTTGATGTTGATCATTTGTGATTGGTTACAAGCTGGAACCCATTTTCAAGTGACAACTAATGATGTTTGAGGTGCATTTCATTGGATTATAAAAGACAAGAGAACTACTGTTGTCCGTAGCAGATTAGAAAATGCTGTTAAAGTGGACATTTTCTCAGTGTTGAAATTTTCGCACATTTCATGCAACCAGAAGCCAGCGTGAAAATAAAAGCATGCAAAACTTTTTGCTTGCTATATGTTCCAGTAGTTCATTTCTTGATTCTGCGGAATTAAAAACATGTGAAACCCATCTTGTCCGGCCGAGCGTGAAAAATTACTCACATGAAAATGTCCACTTTTACGGTAGTTGTTGGAGAGGTTGTTGGGATAAAACATACAGACATGTACGTGTATATCTTAATACGATACTATCGAAGGCATTGAGTAATGATATATTTTGACAAGTATGTGTTAGAAATTTTCATGAATGGACTGCTAAAATATAAATAGATATCTTTTTTAATCAAGCTGAAATCGATGTGTGATGCTCATGAGTGACTGTATATGCTTTCGTGTCCCTACTGCCAAAGTCTACATACCAGACATGAGTACCAGTATTTGCTTTGCAACTTTGTGCAAACTCCTTTTCCGGGCAATTGTATTTGCTATTTACCATGTGCATCTAAAATGTGTAACCAATTTTGAGTGATTGCAATAGCAGGCTACTTTCTTTCTCTCTTATTTATTTGATGATGGTTTGTGTGTTTGTTCAGAAAGGAAAAAGATAAAAACCGTGATCCTGTTCTTAGAAATTCCTGATTAATCAGAAGAGAAGTGTTTTTTTTTTTTTTTTTTCCAGTTTGGTCGTTAGACATAATTGTAATTACTTTTGATGTTACATTGCATTGTAGCACAGAGCCCCTACCCCAGTGAAATAATCTTATTTATTTGTAGAGAAATTGTCATAAAATATGCTAGGTTGCATGCGAAGTTGACGTCTCTATAATAAAAACTTTGCTGACATGGGCTATTGATAACGCACTCTGGAGTTTGCTAACAATGAAAAAGACGTACATTGGATTATATTTTGCTGGGTTTCTTTTTTTTTTCTTCTTCTTTTGTCAGACCAGACATACAAAGGAGTTTTAGGTGCTCTCTTGCTAGAATTTAATTCCTTAAAAAATTTCCTATTTGTATGTTTCAACAATAACTGCCTACCAGTATTCATTTATGACCTATTTTTATAGGATAGACGTGAGGGACGAGCAAAGTAGAGGATTGTAGCCATGTTGTTTTCCAACATTTTACAAGGATTTTACCTGTATTTAGCCATGACAAAGACCCTCCCTTACAATTTCCTCTTCTGTAAGTGTGTAACCAAACATTAGATTGCTGAAATCTCCTGTTTCAGAAAAATCTACAGTGTGTATCCAATGACAAACAAGATTAAAGTGCACAATAGAGTGGGCAGATCCGTCAGCAAATACACTTATCACTAAAATATATCTTTTCGTAGACACGTGCAGAAATGCTGCAACAATATTTATTGTTCATTGTAAAGAAAGAGAGAGAGAAAAAAAAAAGAATTATAATGCATAAAATTCTGTGGTTCTAGCCTAGTCTTAGTTTATGTATGTCAATACACATGGGATTGATGTTAGCTGATAAAAATCAGGACTGTTGTGCGTGCAACGCAATCTACTCTGGAGACAACACCCAATGTTTGTGCTTCGGACTAAACTCTGTTATCAGATGTTGACATCTCGATTTAAAGGGGTTAATTAGAGCTGGATAGGTTTGATGCTTTGTGCCCAGGGTTCGGTAACAGTATAGTCTCAAATTATGCATGCACGTGAAAATGTTGAAAACAGTTTGTGTGTGTGTGTGTGTGTGTGTGTGTTTAACTTATGAAATGCATTGTTTTAGTCAGTTATGGTGTGACACAGTGTGTGTTTGTTCATCATTAAAAAACGGTATTCACAAATATTTAAGGGCAAAACAACTTGTAATGTGTATGTTTGAGAAACAGATTTTTTTTTTAGTTTTTTTTTTTTACAAATGGACTTAAAGGGATAGTATAGTTCTGGTTGAGATGAAGATTTTGCAAGATAATTAGAAACCAATTTATATGAAATATTAAAGAGCATACATTCCTAAGAGGAATTCAATGTTTATTTGACGAAAATCGGTTATGAAATGGATGGGATATCCAAAAACAAAGTGCCACTATGTTTTGCTTTGCTTCTGGGTATCTCAGCCATTTCAGACCGATTTTCATCAAGTAAACTTTGAATTCCTCTTACAACTGTATGCTCTTTGATATTTCATACAAGTGGATTCTATAACTATCTTGCAAAAACATCTCAACCAGAACCTTACCATCCCTTTTTTTTGCACATGCCTCTTCATCTGTATGTGTAATTACGTTTCAATTTTAACCCATATCGGCCAACACACCTGTGTACACAAACACCCAAGTGGCCCAGCACTGTTCGCGCACACACGCCGACAAACAGACAACTCTCCAAACAATCGCTCTTCATTAGCAAGCAATGAAAAAAATATAGACAAGTTATATATCATTTGAAAGAGGAAAAAAATCTCTTTAATATGGTATATAACATGCTGCCATTTAATGCATAGTACAGTCATAGTACTCAGCAGAAATGAATGACGTCATTCATATGTCATTTTATTCACTTCGGGATATTCCGTATGTGGCCCCTGCGACGTTCGGACGAACTACAGAATATCTCGTAGATGGCCCGATATGGGTCAGTATCATTCAGAATGAGCTAGGCAGGTTTCATGTGTATTAATAGGTGATGTCAGTGTACATGTACATGCGGTGGAGGGTTACCAACGCATGTGATTAAAGTGCTTGTGAAACTTAGTGAATGTTTGGATATTGTATTTCTTCAGAGATATAAACAAAAACATTTTGCAAGTTTTTATATTCTGTATTCTCAGTGCTTGAGCACGATGACTTGATTCAAACTTGATGGCAAATTTTCTTTCCTGTTCATTTTTTACTGAAAAATACCCTACAAATCTATTGCTTTTTCAACAATCAACAAATTGTTTGCCCCCATGTAATGAAGGCCTTGTAAGTTGTGTCTTTTATAACAATTATGGTAATACGTCATTGTTGTCATCTTTGCTGAGTCCTTCACAACATAATTTTATTGTTGGCAATCTTCCAAACATTGTTGTGTCGTTCTTCTTGAAAGCGTTGAAACATACCATGCATGTTTTTCTGAGCTCAGAACATCATGCCCCTGATCAAAAATTAAACTTGTTCCAGCCCTATCAAATACAGATAAGCAGAGATTTAATTGCCAATCATCCCCCTCCAAGGGTGGAAAGACACACAGAGCAGTCCCTCTTTGCACCCCCATTTAATTAATCCTCCCCCAAGGGAGGCTATAGTATGAAGCAGGGAGTTATTATCTGCAGCAGTTATATGGCCCAGTGGTAATGGCTTGTCAACTCTGGGGGTTGTTGACAAGATAGGTCTAGATTGTTGTTTTGTTTAGTCTGTGGTTAGTGGCTGTGGCTGTATGGGGGCAGTGTTTGTGTAACAGTATGGTCTGATACTGTTTATCCCCTGAAGGCAGTTACAGTATTGTTATGTTACTCTGTAGACAGTTACAAGTATGACAATCAATTTTCTAGAAGACTTCTTTTAAGTGCTTACAAGAGCAGTCACCTTCAGTAAAAAGTTTGGTTTGGAGGAAAACACTTGGCCAATGACATTAAAGTTAGTCGATGTTTGAACCTCACAATGCTATATAATAATGCTTTCTGATCATCTTTTGGTCACATGATTATGGAGTCCTTAGTGTTGTGGTAATCCTTATCTGCTTTTTTGGCAAAATGACTATTAAAGATTGCAATATATTTGGCTGGAATATGCTGACCTTAGATTAAAAAAAAAAAAAAAAAAACATATTAAAGGTGTGATTTATGCTCAATTATGGCAAAGATGTCTTACCAGAAATTCATGCCAAGGCAAATCACACATGAAACTAATGATATGTGTGCATATACCGAAAGGGGTGGTGGTTACTATGGCAACAACATCATCACTGTCACATGCCTGAAACAGCTGTAGAAGATGAAGTTATATGACTACAGACTTTCATTAAGAGTTTGTTCTCTGTTTGAGGAGTGATGGCCAAAATTATCAATATTATGGCAAATTTGATGTGCTCTTTAATCTGAGAGAGTGAGAGAGAGAGAGAAAAAAAAAAACCTATCAGAGTCAAATCTTTCTTCACCCACTTTAGGATTCTGTAATTGCAAATCAGCAAATATGCAATTTAGGTAGGTGTTATATCCTTATGAAAGCAAGGACTATCATTATTATTCCCATTTAAGTATCAATGCACTTCACAAGGTTTTGACACTTTGTTTCTTTATGCCAGCATTAGTTTGCTCTCTAAAGGTACATGTCATGGCTATATTCAGCACTTTTTTTAATGATTGCCTTCTACACTGATGAGGTCCTTCAGGAGTAAACCAATTGCTTGCGATCTATTATCTCCTAATCGACTCATAAAAGCAGCCATTAGTGAAAAGGTTGCATCTCAATTGTTTGGCTGTTTACGCATTTGTCCAAATTTTTGATTGGCAGCAGGTATGAAGTCTTATTTGTGATACTCCTATTGTCCAATTGTGAGAAAAGTACAAACAAATGTGGCAGAATATGGCAATATTTTTTTCAGCAAGAATTTGAAGTATGTCTATTGTTTCTGTTTGTGTCCCTGGAAAGAAGACAATGGCAGCTGTTGTAAACAGATAAGTGGTTATATTTGTGAAGATCTTCTTTTCTGTGAGCGAGGTTGGAATTACAGTGGATTCAACATTTTGATTGACACCTTGTTGAGGTTCCTTTGCTGAAATGCTCAGATGTGTGATGTAAATACCCTTCAGAATTGTAAATAATGAAATCTGTATTATTGTGTTTTGAAACAACTGGCCTCGATTAGCTTGCTTGCTGTTACTGGTTCTTTTCTACCGATTATAATTTTCTTTTACTTCTTGACTATTTTGTGACTTATAACGTTTACTAACAATGTTGTTTGGTAAATGAATTTCATTTTAACATTTTATTTCATTTCATTTTATGATGTGTATATGTATATGTGCCTCTAATTCATGTATATTATGTAGTTCAAATTCACTTGTGACATTAAATTTAATTGAGTGTAATGTATGTTTAAGAAAGTCTTTGCATGGGTCCTTTGATAATCAATGTTTAAAAAGATATGTGCGAGCAAAAGAAAGAGCAGAAGTTTCAGAGAATATCACATTGAAAATTTTTGAGATATTGATATTTGGATGATAGAGAAAAAGAAATTTCAGTCATAATACATTTTCCTTCATTCAAACATCGTGCAGCATTTGGAGTGCCCCTTTTTTTCAGGAATTTTGCCCGGTTTTGAGCATGCATGGCTAATCCATCACATTCCAAGAGTTTACAAGTCCCTGCAAAATGAGATATTTTAAACAAATTTCAGAGATGATATGTGCAAGTGCATGTCTTGTCCCTGGGGGTTTACTTGGACTGTAATACAGTCGTCATTTTGATTTATCTGTGAGACACGCACACAAACAAACAAACACACACACACACAAAATTACAACAGGAATTACCTTTATACAAGTTTTTATATCTTGTGTACACCTGTGCAAACGCACTTCCATGTCATGATATTATTTGGAAAGCATTCAAGGTGTATGCTTTCAGCATTTTGAGTACTTCGCGTGGAGTTTTCAGTGATCATTCTCTTGAAACATCACTTAACAGTAGTCAATTTTCAATTCCATGCACCAAGCATGCTTTTTTGATTGGTTGCCTAACTAGGATTTATTTTCATCATCTTTTTTTTTTTCTCTTTTTCTCTCTTAAAAAAAGAAAATGTTGTTTGTTGTTAATGGTATTTATTGCACTGTTTTGCTCAACCTATCCTCTTACCCGGAATTGAGGTAGACGACCGCTGAAGAGTGGCAAACAGCTTTGCAGCAATGCACACTTAATGGTGTTTGTTCCCCAATGTCCATAATATCAGCTCTCAGATAAATAAGTATTAATCAGGCAATTCATCATGCAAGTCTGAATTTCTAAGCACGATCAATACCTACTTGTTTTTTAAAGTTGGGGTATTTTTAAATGCAACTATTTCTCCCCTCATTATATCTAATTATTCTTCCCCTTCATTTTCTTCCTCTCTCTTTCCCCTCCCCCCCCCCCCCATGGTATTTTTGTGCAAGGCTGAGTTTACAATTGCGGTATATTCTAAAGATGTCACAGTAACAATGGTTCTGTGGTTTTCAGTGCCGCTACTTTGGCAAAGATCATCCTGCATAGCTGGGACTAGACACCAGAGTACTTAACTCTGTGGTTTGGGGGATATCTAACAATAATTGTCATTATCCTTTCTTTTCTTATTTTGGTCCACACCTGGCCCATGGAGGAGTGTACCTCATCCCGGCATTACATGTTTGCGATGGCATTTCCTTTGTTCTGATCCCTGTAAACAAGTATTTGGACGTAAATTGTGCGTATGTCACCGCATTGATCGGGGGGGGGGGATTGAACCAATAGTGGGGTTTTGTGGTGAATTCTGAATCCTGTAGGGCTTCTAACCTCCCGTAAGACTACCCTGTCCCAAGGATTAACAGAATTAGATTGTTGTTGTCCCATTTTGCCCACAATGCCAATCATAAACAAAATCCTGCATGGTATGCAGTATTGCCGTTCAAAATTAGGACCACCTCACTTGATTTCTTGGCAAAAATATGTGAAAAAAAGAAGGCATGTTTTCTTTGTTTATCCCTGCTCTTGCAATCAATGGCTTTAGTTCAATGACATGGATCTGGAAAGTATTAGACAAAAACTATATAATTTGTCATTATTAGCATGAGACGGAAGACATCCCAAAGGTAGATTATCTGTATAGTTGCTATTGTCCTGTATTTAGCAAAATATCCCCCTTGATGAGATCAAAGTTGGTGCATTCACTTTCGTTCTGAATCTATGAGGATTATACAAGGAAGGCTTTATCGTCGACAAGTAAATGATGCTGCTAAGAACCCAACCAAACATGTTTTTTTTCAGCTGCAGCATAACAGATTCTGTGAGAAAAATACCCAGCCTGCTTTTGCCAATCCGATTACAGACTTTATTTCAATTATCATCGACGACATATGACATGTTCTTCCAAAGTAAATCTTGAGTGGTTGTAAAGTGGGGTTTATACCTTTTCATTTCCGGAAAACATCCCCGCTTCACAAACTTCCGGAACAGGAAGGAACAAAAACGCAAAAGGGACTTGAGCAAACACTGCATTGTTGGCATCCCAGCGAACTTTGAACACACACGCGCACACACACAAAAATCTTGTTGGTGCAATAGGTTGTGAATACCTCATTGAAGAAGTTTTTGGAATTCAACCAATTGTTTACTCGCTTCATTGCCTAATTGGAAAAAAAGAAGAAAAAAGAAAAAGAGGTGGACAGCTTGAGAAGGAGAAATGAACTCAGGAGTGTGAAGTGATAAAATTTGAAGTGCTAGAAATTTCCCTTTAGGTGTTGTTCAAGGCTGTTTTTGTTTTTATGCAGTTGCAGCTGTACATACACTCAAAGTAATCTTTTTGTATTTTTTGCATACCTTTTTCCACACATTCCATATGTTATCCAAGCACACAATTTTCTGGAATTGGACATATACTGGTGTGTTTTCTTTTTTCCCCGAGGTGACATGTTGGATTGTTTGGTCCAATTTAAAGTACGGTATCGTAGAAGCGCAAGATAATTGAAGTTCAGTATACTGTGTTTTGATGGAAAGTCAGGCTGTTCATCTTAAAGGTAGGGAATCCCATTTGCATGCCTTAAATGAAGAGTTGTATAAACACAGTGGTATGTTGAAGAGAGTATCATTTTAGAAACTCCCATAAGTATTGAAAGTGGAAGGTGACATTTAGTACATTTTTATTGACCGTTAGATTTTGAATTGAATTCTTTTCGGGGCTCACCGTAAATTCCAGTACATTACTAGGCTACCTTTGCAGACCCATGCACTGCATGTGTGTCCATCATGTATATTTTGTGAATAAAGTTCATCAAAACTTACAAACATTTCTATATACATTCTTGCCACACACTCTATATGTTATTACATCAGCTCTTATACTTTTAGATTTGTGTTTATAGATAAAAAAAAATACAGAAGACTGCAACAAAAAAAGGCTTAAGTGTGGCTGACACACAGAACTACTGAATAGTTGAGTTTTGTGCATTATTCAAATTGTAGATAACTGTTGACTTCCAAATTTCTAAGCAGTGGCCTAAACAAGTCCCCTGAGGTTCATATTTAATGTTTTGCTGCATTTTGGGAGTTCTGTAAAAGGTATCCCCTACCTTTAAAGCCACACTATTTTTTTTTTCTTCTGGTGCTTTTGTCGTACCATTTCTAGATTTACAACAATATATAAATCACTGGCTTTACTCCCCCCCCCCCAAAAAAAAAAAAAAAAAAGTTTTGTCCTGAAAAACTCTGCAGCTGGAATTAACTTTCAGATGATACGTACTGTAGATGTGTTCATTGACTTGGGCTATGGTGTCAGCACCACCATTGTGTATATAAACACAATGCCATTGCATTTCATAGACATGCAGTGATTTCACAGGTGGCCTGGAATGTGGTATTTGTCCAATGTCGTGACATTAGACCAAGGTCCCTCGTTCAAGTGCAAAGCCGCAAGTATTTGATTGTGCATTGTGATAGACAATTTACAATGCACGTCCGGGAAACCAGAGCTTTCTGTGCAACAGAGGCCCTGATGGAAGAAATTACACTCGGTTCTGAGAAACCGACAAATAGCGTCGCCTTGTGGGGTCATCTACCTCATTTAAGCTTGCCTCCCCCCCCCCCCCACCAAAAAAAAGGAGAAAAATAGGAACTTAGCTTTCACACGTACCAAGAGTGCCTAATTTGAAACACAGTTTTATTGATGCATCAGGAGAATTGTGTTTCAAATTAAGCATTCTTACCGTGTGAATGCAAACTAGAATTGCAGAGGGTGATTTTTATCGTAATTCCAATCATGTTTCAAATGACAGTCCAGAGATGTTTTCTAATCATGTTTCACTAGAATTAGGTTGCAAAATGACCTTGTGAATGTCATTGACTTCTAATCATGTTTTTGGGGTGGAGCTTACAGCAACCTTTTAAACACTTCTGCATAAAAACCGCACTCCTCGAATGCTCGCACTGCAGTCAATGCGCGCTAATTACGGCTCAAGAGTTTGACAGGAACTTGGAAAGAAGCCAACACTTTCCTCCTAGCTCTGAAATTAAAAACCACAATCTGTGAAGCCTTCCTCGATTATGTGAACGAGTGATGAATAAAATCGTAATTGCAATCGTGTTTGTACAGAATTTAGCATTCAAATTAAGCACTCTCAGTACATGTGAAAGCAAGGGAAGACTGGTGAAGTATCTGACCTGAGAAGAAAGGCCAGATGCTCCTGGGATTTCTGCCCACCACAAGATGTTTCCATCTTTCATTCATCATGGCCATTCGCAGGAAGACTTATTTAATTATGAAGCAAAACAGACCAAGAAGAAAATTTCAATCAGCAGTGTATGACCGACGAGGGTGTCAGTTGATTGGACATCAGTCCTCACTCAACGTGACGTTGTGCAAAATTATCCCAGTGAATCAATTTGGTGCAGATGTGTGTGTGTGTGTGTGTGTGTGTGTGTGCGTTGTTCGTTGTACTACAGTTTTCTCTGTGTGTATGTGATGTCCAATACATATTTTTATAGTTTTTGTCAGGATATGTTTTCTAATCTCTTTAAATAGAGCACTTATGGCATTTATCACAGGGTTATGGGTTCTTAATAGCTAAAGACTTTTTTGTCTTATTTTGCAAGGGATGTGCTGTTGAATTTGTTTTTCATACAAGCATGATTTGATGCATATATCCGTGCAGTGAGTTTTGATGTTAAAAACACTTTCATTTGAGCCTAGTAACAAATGATGAAAGATACTGTATAAGCTGTTATTTTCACGCACAAATATTTTCATGAATGAGGAGATCACAGACATTTTTGCGAGATTTTGTTTTCGCGAATTGACACCGATGCTATCACATGTGCACTATTACCTTAGCACATGGTGACATTTTCGCATGTTGTTGAATTCGCGGTCAAACAGTGATATGCGAAATTCGTGAAAGTTAAATAACAGCCTATACAATACCATCACAATTGACTTATAGCCTCAGAAATATACAATGCATATGATTTCTTACTTTAAAAGTGGAAATTTCTGCACATATTGCGTGACATGAAACTAGCTAGCACAGACGTAAAAACACAAGGTTTTTTGTTTGTTGTATGTAATACCACATATTTGGATTCTGTGGAATTAAAAACAAACAAAATTCATGTTACCAGGTTGGGCACAAAAAAGAAAAATGCACATGTGAAAATGTCTACTTTTACAGTATTTGGGTCCCCCTGCTTGTTATAAGCAGACAGATAAATAAGCCCATAAGTGTTATTGTTGACTTGAGTAGGTTTTGTTGCATACATTGTAAATTGTGAGGTTTCCTGGGTAGCCAAAATGCAAGTTTGTTTGCAGACATGGAGCAGTTGATATTGTGTTGGTGATCTTTGTTACAATGTAATAATTTATGAGTGGGCAGAACTTGCCCTAGCTGTGTCTGGCAGTCACTGTGGAATGTATTCATTTGTATTTGTTTTTCAGAAAATTTGGCACAAATAATGAAAAAAAAATAGAAGGACAAAAATAACTGGTGTTTTGGATAGACTCTTTTGCTGTGTATTAGTGAATTGCAGCAAGAAGTAATTCCTTGTAGTTTATATATATATTTTGATGAGTTGCTGCTCATCAAACTAATAAATTACAGGCAATTCAGCCAAAAAAGTCGATATCGATATTGTTTTTGCTCAAAGTTTCTCATTGTTCACCATAGCCCTTTTTTTTCTATATTTCTTATTCAAACTATGGTCAAGATTGATTGTACCTGCTTAAACATATCTACCAGTAAAAAGATAATTGCACACTTATTTTTTTCCACTCCATCACAAAGACACCAACCCAGAGAAAACAAGAGGCAAATGTGATTGGCAGCTTTATCTGATTGCAAATACAAACTGATACCACAACCCATGTGGTGCCAGAAACCGGTGTTTCTACACACGTCTTGACAAGTTCAGCGTATGATAATGTACTTGAGCTCCAGTGTGTAATGACGTACACTTCGCACATGTGCACGTAGTACCTCACCATGAATGAAATTCTAAACCTCAGATGGAACATTAATTGCTAGGGTTAAAGTCCCTTCTCAGAGTCTACAAGCAGAACAATGCAATTTACATAAGTTCTTCATTGGTCTACGCTGTGATGACATCACAGGCAATATTAAGGAGTGCAGTCATTGTTCTGTGTAGGCCCACTGAATATACTATTGTCATTTTTTTTTTTTTGTGGGGAGGGGGTGGAACGGGGGTGGGTAATTTCCGTTTGTCAAGATAGGATACATTTTCTAAATTCCTCAAATATAACCATGGAGCAGTGATTTGCAATTATATTGATGTCATTGTTATTAACAATTAAACATTTCTAATCTTTTCTTTTTATACTGTGACCAAAGAGGAAAAAGAGACTTTGCATCGCTTTTCATGAAATTTCAATAAATTCTATCATGATGAAGTTTCAAACACAGTACAACACTACTTAATAAATGCTTAATAATTTGAATGAATATTCTGTCAAACATGAAACTCAATTTATTTCACAGACAAATGTTCATCAAATGTTTATATGAGCCTTGTGTGGGTTTTGTAATGGAGGGAAAGAAGTAGAATGAAAAACATACAATTTGTACTTTAATTTTAATTTTGTTTCAGTCTCTGCTAGTACCTGGGACATCGTCAGGTGGGTGTATGAAGGGAAAACACCTATTTTTGTCATATGTAATATTGCATCATATGAATGTTCAGTAATGATTGTTTTCACTGGAGTCATCTTTTTTTTTTTTGGGGGGGGGGTCGTAATGTACAATATTATGCTAAAGTTATTTACTGTAGTATTCTGACTAGTGGTGGTCTTTAGCCTGATTGCTAACAATGGGAGAATGGCAGAAGGAAGAAAAAGAAACATATTAAAGGGATTGATGGAAAGTCTTCAATAATTCCTTGGAATAAAACTTATTAAAGCCTGACTTTAATCATCAATTGTCACTCCAAAACCTTTCAGTCACAGGATAGGTGACTTTAAAAAAAAAGATATCATTTCCTATCTCTTGCAAATCATGGATAGTGGAACAGAGAAAATTCCCTCTGTTTCCTTCCTTTTTTGTGTGTGTTTAGACAATATCTTAGTAAAATGAAATATATGCTTGTCTGTTTAGGTGTTATGATGTCTCATCAAAAAGTTTGTTAAAAGCTGACTTATAGGCAGTCGTGACAATGTAACACAACAGTGTAATATAGAAAGAGCTGGCATCATTTAAACAATTATACGTGCCACCATCCACACAGTTATCCACTCACTTCCGGTAAATTCCCCTACATCGGGAATGGGTTCGCCTGTACGAGTGATCATAAAGGACTCCATCACTTCTCTATTTGGTGCTGTAACTATCAACATGCCGGCAGTGTTTGCCGAGGCGCGGACTTTGAACTCGTGACGACAAACTTTGAAAGCGTCCTGTCGTCGGCGGGACTGGCATTGTGTTGTGATTGTCGGGCAGACAGTATTTGGCAAGGAACGAATGAACGAACGAATGAACAAACGAATTCCCGCCTGCTGTCTCTAGACTTTGGACCCTCGTGACGTCGGCACCATTAGGCAATGGCTTGATTTGCCATTTGACGCGGCCAAAAGACATCTGGTTCTGTGACCGCAGACTGAACTTCGTGAGACAGAACATTGAATGCCAGAATGTAGGACAGATGAAGGATTTCAAACACAGTCAGCAACAGTTATCCTTGACTTTGAGAAATAGAAGTACCAGTATGTAGGTTGAGGCTATCTTTTGTTGTGTGTTTAGAATGGAGGGATGGGATAGGGTGGTAGAACTTGGATTGATCATTTGCTTTGTCATGCCTGAAAACCTGTACATAATACTGAATCTCATTGCAAAATGTACAGTTGGAGTTGACATATGAATAATGGGAAAATAGGACTCGGTGAACAGATCCTCACTATTGTGTCTGCGAGTACAGTTGTATAACTCCAGTATAATATCATTATATCAAATGTTTGTAATAAAATTTGAAAAGCTTATATATTGTTCTAACTCAAGAGGGTTAGTTATATATCTGAATGTACTACGTGCATTGAAACAATTACATTGGTAACTCGATGGTGCATCAGAAATGTAACTGCAATCTGAGTATATTGTACTTCAAAACAGACAGAAAATTTACATAGAATCAGTACATCACAGAATTCGTATCGGGATCAGAGATACTCTTCTATCTTGAAATTTCATTTACAGGCGACTCTCATTATAACAAAGTCCTCGGGAACGGCAGTTTTCTTTCATTATGTTGAAATTTCATCAATGTCGAACAGATTAAGTGTAGAAAGATTTATAGATGTTGATTTTTGGACCTGATCTTTTTTTTTTTTCATTATGACCAAAATTTCATTTTAACCTTGTTTGTTATAACGGAAGTACACTGTACAATTGAAACATGCAAATTTCATCACAGCTCACATCCTCTGTCTGAAGCTAGTTCGTAGCTGTGTACTGTATCATCTAGACCGAGCATACTCAAACCAGTATTCACAGTCTTTCTTGACATGGAGGTAGATGGCTAAAATTGAGAAATGCTAAATTTTAACCCTTCAAACCCTGGGGTATATTTTGCTGCAGAAATCAATCCTCTTGCCCTCATTTAACTGGCACCACTGAATTTCATCACATATCTGATAGTGGCAAAAGATTACATTGGACCAGTCTTAGGTACTAATTCAGTGCAAAACTACAAAGAAAATTACCCTCAAAATGCTGAATTTAGAAAGAAACAGGAAATTTGATATTTTTTTTTTTTTTTTTTTTTTGGGGGGGTAACATTTTACCAATACAAAAATTAGTTAGGAATGTAGCAATAACTTAGAGAGATTTATGAAACTTCTTCAACCAGTACAGACAATTCTTATGAACAGCAAAAGGCCCAACTAAAAGATATAGGCCTATATATATATATATATATATATATATATATATATATATATATATATACATATATAAGTAACAAAACTGGAACAAAGTTCATGCTGTATCACCAACGAGCATGAACTTTCTTCCAGTTTTGTTACTTATCTTTTTATCTTACCAACACGTGGATTACCTAATCAATATACATATATATATATATATATATATATATATATATATATATATATATATATACATATACATATATATATATACACATATATATATGTATGTGTATATATATATATATATATATATATATATATATATATATATATACCCTTGTGTGTATGTCTGCTTCAGAAACGGATTTTAATCTAACATCACATCGCATCCTGGTCGCTGATGAAGAATGCGATGACTAACCTGTTAGGTGTCTTGTTTCCAAATCATGCGCTTTCCTCGCCAGGATAAAGCGTTTTTAGATCTATTGCCATTTTAGGTTTTTATCACATATATATATATATATATTTCCTCTTTCTTCAGAATTACCAAGTACAAATAGTAAAGATTGTAATAAAGAGATGTAGTTTCTATGACACAATGGGTAATTGTCCATAAAGTGTGTTATGTGATATGATTATGAAAAGAGGCTGGTGAGTGGATATCAAGGAGAACCATAAAGCAACGAGAGAGAGAGAGGGAGAGAGAGAGAATAGAAGAGGGGAGAAACAAAGAGATTCACGAGGAAGAGAGAGAGAGAGAGATAAGACACTATGTCCAAATTAGAAAGAGAATGAGAGGTGACCACTCTCACGACAAGAACACTTCCGCAGGAAGATGCTTCTTTTAGCTACACTTCAAATGATACATGATGGCAAGGTACTCATGTGGTTGGATTCAGTTTAGACTCGTGATAAGATTGAGGCTGTAGAGTGATAAATAATAAATCAAGTGTCATATATATATATATATATATATATATATATAGAGAGAGAGAGAGAGAGAGAGAGAGAGAGAGAGGGAGAGAGAGAAATGATAATGCCTCATTCAAAAGAATGACTGGAGAGATTTGTAGATGATATGTGCATATGATATGCCCTTAATGTTCTGAGAGATTAAAGGACAAGTTCACCTTCATATTCATGTGGATTAAGAGAATGCAGCAATATTATTAAAACACATCAATGACAGTTTGGGGAAAATCGGACAATCCGTTCAAAAGTTATGAATTTTTAAATCATCTATGCAGTCACTGCTGGATGAGAAGACTAATACGGTGTATGATGTCACATGCATACAACGATATAAGGAAAATATAAAGAGAATTTCACAAAATTTAATTTTTTGAACAAAGTGCACATTTCCTCAACCTGTCACTGATGTATGTTAAGGGTAAGATCATTTCCCCTGCCTTCTGAAAGAGGCAAGTCAAGCGTTCTTTTATTATGCAAGAAAAGTGAAAATATGTTGATTTTTCTTTATATTTTCTTTATATCGTTGTACTCATATGACATCACGAGCTATAGTAGTCTTCTCATCCAGCAGTGACTGAGCAAAAACTTCAAAACTTCATAACTTTTGAACAGGTTGTCCAATTTTCCTCAAACTCTCACTGATGTGTTCTACTAGTTATGCTGCATTCACTCAATCCATATGTCTATGAAGGTGGACTTGTCCTTTAAGATGAGGTGTATCCACAGATATTTCAGATGCATCAGTCAGATTTATTTCTCTTTTCTTCTTTTTTTTTTGCAATGATATGACCAAAAAAAAAAAAATATCCTCCTGATTGAACTGAGTACAGCAAAAGGAGGGCATTACAGCAGATCTGAGGAATACTTGGCATCAGAAATATTGCAGCAAGGAAGCACAGTAATGCTGTACTATTATGGATAAAATCCTGCCCCGCTGCTTAACTAATTTAGATCGTATCTCTTAAGTCCCAAAATCATTTTGAAAAGTAGAAGTTTGATTCTCATTCCAGCAAATGAAATGTATGAAAATATATATATTCTTAACTATATATCACCTTTATCTCTCTCTCTCTCTCTCTTTCTCATTATTCATCCATTTATGTATCTATGTGGAACTATATGAATATATATTTCTAACTATCTATCCCTTCTTTCTCTCTCTGTTTACTTTCTTACCTATATGTTCATATTATGTCTATTTACCTGTCTATCTATCCATTCATCTATATACCTGTTTGTATAATTTTGCTAATGCCCTTATTTAGAAGAGGGGAAAATCAATAGCTCACCCAAGACAAGACAAGACTGTCACTTGTCTGCTTTGCCACATGGCTTGAATGTGTTCACATTATTACATACTATGCTCACCGGTGGCGTTAGACCCAAACAAAATTAGTTTAGGAGCCACCCTGAGGAGATATGTCTCAATCAGTGACCCCTGTAGGTGGGGCCAAGTGTTCATAACTAGCTAGATATCACATTTCTCTTTCTATATATCCAGAACTGCTTTAAGGTAATAATGTTGTCAGTATGTGGGTTGGAATCAGGGGGAAGGGAGGGAATTTTTATTTTTTTTTTTCATGGGTGCCCTATGGATCATCTTGGGTGGTCTCGTTTGATTCTTATAGAAGGAGCCAGTAGACGGGGTTAAAATCAAAATCAGCATTATTAACCGGTTCCATACTGAATTCTGAAATCCCCCATAGACTTGATACAAAGGCCACCAGGTTCCCGTATGGAACGGGTTAACATCATTGTCATATTCCTTCTTGGTGTCATTATTCTTCTCCTTATCTACTCTTCTCTTTTACTTTTGCTTCTTAATTATTGTGTTATTCAAAACTGTTCTCTTTAATGAGGAGGGGAATTCATGAGGAGGGGGAAGGGGGTCATCTTTTACTCCATGATTTCTGAACCACCTCTAACTCTTCCCCATAGATCTTGTTGGCTTTTCTTTGATCCAGCATTAACCACATATCGGTGTCTGCTTCCACAAAGAGGTGCCAATTCTTTTGTGAATGGCCTGTAGTCCACACTTGCAGAAGACACTGAGCTTTTGCCATTCAGGAAGTGAAGAGAATTTGGTCAGTCATGCGTGCAGTCGCCCGAGAGGGCGCTGTAGCTCTTTGGACAACAGATAAAAATGACAGCTGAATCTCGCAGTGTCCCAGCACACTTGATTGATGCTCTTTATTTTAGTTTCCATGAAGTGAACAAGCATTGTGATGAGATGCTTTGAGCCAATCAAGTAACTGCCTTTACTCCAACATGTACTTTTTATGACAAGATGCGCATGATGACAATCGTCTTTGGTGCTAGAATTATAATTTCTACATTATCAAAAGAGATTGGAAAGAGGGAAAAGTAAGGAACTGTTGACTATAGTTGAATCTTTTACCCCACATTACCAAGCAAGATAGGAATATTTTGGAATGGGTGTGTATTTTACAGAACTAGAAGTTCACCAACATGATTAAAAAAAATGACAAGCCCCTCCCCTCTCAGAGCAAATTATATCAATAAAAACATCTGATGAATGTGAGTTAGTTTTATAAAAAGGTCTGACAAGATATTGTGCATGCATATGATTTCCATTCTCATATTTAACCCTATCTTTGTCAGGTACTTTGGCCAATGTGTGCAATGCTGTTGGGTTGTCTGTGCTAAAGCATTCAAAGGGTTAAATAATTTCCAGCAATGTGTTTAGCATAATTCACTTTCTACTTGTGGCATGTGTGTCATTCTTATATGCTACAGGCAGCCTCTTCTTCCATCTACAAATGACCATCCCCTCAAAAAAACAAACAAACAAACAAACAAACCTTCAATTCTGCATCAGACTGTTAGGCTGTAGCTTTCATATGACTGTATACCTCATTAATCAGCAGTTATTCAGCAACAGTGAATGGGATATTCTCTCTAATCCTTTAGGGTCAGACAGATGGTCATTCCATGAAATTATTTTCTCATACTACAATTATAAATGAATTAATAAATGAATTGATATATAAATGAATGGATACATAACACATGAATGAATAGATGAATACATAAATGAATAAATAAAAATTATTTAATTGAGTAGTTTTTACATGAATAAATAAAAATAGGCCCTAAGTATAATGTGAAAAACTGGCTTGAGTAAGTCAAGTTAATTAGTTGTGCGGGTGAGAAATTTTTTAATCCAAGGGTGGCATATATTAAAAGAGGGGATTGTTTGTAAGGCATATTTTCTTTTTTTTTTATATGGAGAATCATCAAATTTTTAGTTAAAGAGATAGGATAGTCAAAATTTTAGTCAGAATGTTACAGTTTGTAAATTCATGACTTTCCTCCTGCCATTTGCATTCCGTCTCTCTTTCTTTGTCACTCTCCTTCTCTTGCTAGCTGTTTCCCACAATATGCACACAAAGTAGACAGCAGTAGCAAAGTTAGTGCAAATGTCTGATGCAAGTATAGGCTTTAATATTTCATTCAAAGTACATGAAGCAGAAACTGACATATCTGATAGCATGAAATCTCGTGCTGTACATCAATCAAATTTTCGGTTGCTCGTAAAAGGTCAAGTACATTCAAAGAAATCCCACATAGCCAATCGGGTCAACTCTGGGAAACCATCTGCACTGTCGAGTCTTCTTTCAGAGTATTGGGAAAGAGTCTATTGCTGGCTATTTGTTTAACATCACATAATTGAAACGCCAGCCTTGTCGGATTCCACAATGGATTTTCCGCGCCCCATTCCCATTCCCTGCCTCATCCGTCGAATTCGCCCCTCCTGGATTGCTTTTGAGCTCCAGGAGATCTAATCCTGATTAATCCAACAAATCCAACTAACAAATGCAGGGGACAAAAAAGAAAAAGCCCAGAGATGCACACGATAGTGATCTGATGAAATATTACTGAGATTAGAAACCCGGTATGGTGATTCTTCAAGAGATATGGAATTCTGCTGGTATGAAGAGCTTGGGCAAAAAGGTCAATCCAATGATTTTTGTGATGCTTTCTAGATTAACCTTTTGCAAGGATATGGGGTAATATCAATGTCTTAAAGAAAATGAAACAAAGCACCAATAGCAGTAACAACAACAACAACAACACTAACAAACCAACGTAAGGAATGTATATTCATTCAGTAGAGAGAGGCAAAGATGTGGAAAGGACAGTTCCTACAAAGATTGTTATACTCAATATAACCAATTTTTAAAATTCAACATGATTTGCAGCACATGCTTGTTTTACAGATGATTCTCACCTTTGTACATTTTGGAGAACAGATACTCCTCCTCCCACCCCCCCCCCAACCAAATGGGGAAACATGCAGCCCAAAACAATAACAAAAAGGGAAACTGTATAGAGGCCGTCATCAAGCACAACATTCTGTGAAGACAGTTCCAGTGTTTGAAACTTGCCTGGGTGCCTTGTTAAATAGAAGAAGGTGAGGAGGTGTCTTGTTAGACTTGTTGAGAAACTTGACTTTTTGTCTCAGATGTGTGCATAGAGGAAACCTTCTACAAGTCACATTCTTTAAACTTCTCTACTAACCAGATGGTTGTAACACTGTTTGAAAAGAACATGAATGACACAAGTAGGACGTTGCACCAGTTCATCTATTGCAAATAATTTAGGCTCCAGTCAAAAAAACAATTTTGGGAAGAGGCATTTTAGTTTAAACATTTCTGAGAATTGCCATTCCTAATGCCAGGTTTTGCACACACAAAAAAAAAAAAAAAAAAAAAAGCATTTGAAAATGTTCAGGAAGGTAATTGACATGCCCTTGGTCATGTTATCTTTAGATGATTAGAGAGGGCAAAATGTTTGTTCAGACGTGAAGGGCACCTTGAGCACTGGCAAGTAACAAATATAACAGCTTTCTATATTAATTCATGAATTTGGAGAGCTCATTCATTGAAATAGACAAAATCGCAATGATGTTTTCAGATAATGAATGCCATATATGATATCATTCCCAGAATGAAATGATGACTGACCAGCTAGTATCAAGGAGATGAAATGGAAATATTTTTTGTTTCTCCAAACTATCTCCTGTTTTTCTGTCTCTGCTGCAATGTGACAATCTGCAGGGTATGTTTCTGGCAGTGATATGTTCAAGATATTTTGAAAAGCAGGCTATTAAGATTTGCACTTTTTCCACCTCCGTGTAACCAGGAAATGATACACAAGAGCAGAGATCAGGGTAACTAACTTTTGTTTTGATTCTATGAACAATATTAACCCGTTGAGGATTAGTCCCAAGTGTAATCGGGCAGGTGTTTATGGGAAATGCATGTTGTGGCAATATCAGCCAGTCCTCAAGGGATTAATATGATGACAGGTTTAGGAAGAGGGCACTGCAGGTGCAGAATGCTCCATCTGAAGGGCTTGAAAATGTGATTTGGGGAGTTTAAAACCTCCCAAAATAAAGCCTCACAAACTCTGAAGTATGAACATGTGTCTGTCTATTCCTGAAAACAGAAGTCATCACCTGTTACATGATATATGTGTTTAGTCCAATAACTGTTAAAATGCATGATGAACATCCAACTTGAATTTTTTGGTGGTAGCCATTTTGTCACAGCCAGCGCCATGCAGCTTTTGCATGTGTGTCTCGTAAATAGAATACTCCAACTGTATCACGCACTGTTCCTGACAACCATATTTCTTCATGTGTTGTAAATTTTTGGTTGTTCAGTTTCCAGCAGTTTATGGGTTATAAAATGTTGATCTACCATATGCAATTAAGATGTTGTTGTTACATAGTTTTGATATTAATTTGCCATCAGTTTGCACAACGTTGTATTCCAATAGAAGAATATAACATAAAAGTTCTACCCATGGACAAAGAAAACAGGTGACATTGTAATATCACGTGATCATGTTTTTATCCAATCGTTTACTGGTACGTGATTTGATAAAACCATGTGATATGACAGTGTGTCGACCTCAATATCTTGGAACTTCTTTTTGTGTTCTGCGCATGAAAATCGGCATATGTTCGACATTTCCGGCTGCTTCCCACCCCGCGCGCAGTGTCGCTCAGACAATTTGTGCTGGATTTACTGCAGGAAGGCGGACATTAACAGGGGGAGGAGTGTGAAACGGGAGCCAAGGCAAGCTAGCCTGCTGCCCTCGAAACCCTTTCCCAGAATGCACTGGATGTTTAGGAGCTTGTAAAGCCATCTCTTTAGCATGTGAGGGATTCCAGAGAAGGATTTCCTGTTGGCTTAACCTGTTCTTGGTTTCAAAGGCGATATTGTCACACTGACCGGTTTCATTGTGGTTGACACATGTCACGTAAAATGACAGAAGAAGTCTGAAATTAAGTAGACTACAAAGGACAGTAAATTAAAACAGGTCTTTCCTGCAGGACAAGGGAGGGAGATAGAAAAAAAAATTACAGCAATTGGATGTATTCCATGCTTTTTGTTTATGGTTCTTTGTTTTGATCGGCGCTCTGTTGGAGACAAGCATCTAAGCTGTGGAGAATTTGGCTCCCATCACAGGTTGGCAGTCCAAAGATTGAGGTACAGCAGAGTTAAAGGAAGCTATATTGAATACATCCACTTCTGTTGGTTAGATTTCTCTCTGGGCTTGAAAAAGGTGCCGGATGACTGCGGAGATGACATGAGGTGTGCCGTGTTGATGTCATATTCTCTCGGGATACTGGGGAGACTCCCGAAGGCTACTAACGCTGGAGGAGTGCCAGTGTTGTATTGCCTCTTAGCAACTGTGTTGTTTAGCATCTGTTCTCTTGGTTGGTTCCATATCAATAAATTCCTCCCTTAACCCATTGCTTATGGGAACCGATTGTGCCATGTATAGACCTCTCCTAGTCCCATTTCAGAAGATTATTCCCTGAACCCATTGCGTACGGGAACCAATTATGCTGTGTTTAGACCTCAGCCAGTCCCATTTCAATAAATTATTCCCTGAAGCCATTGCATACGGGAATCGACTGTGCCATGTATTGACCTCCTCTTGTCTTGTTTCAGTAAATTCTTCCCTGAACCCATTGCATACGGGAACCAATCGTTCCGTGTTTAGACCTCGGCTAGTCCCATTTTGATAAATTCCTCCCTAAACCTGTGACATACAGGAACTTATTGTGCCATGTATTGACCTCACCTAGTCCCATTTCAGTCAATTCTTCCCTGAACCCATTGTGTACGGGAACCAATTATGCCGTGTTTAGACCTCAACTAGTCCCTTTTCAATGAATTCTTCCCTGAAGCCATTGCATACGGGAACCAACTTTGCCATGTATTACCTCAGCTAGTCCCGTTTCAGTAAATTCTTCCCTGAACCCATTGCTTATGGGGAACCAAGTGTGCAATGTACATTTGTAATTGACCTCAACTAGTCCTGTTTGAATAAATTCTTCCCCCAACCCATTGCTTATGGGAACCTATTGCGCCATGTAGGCCTATTAACCTCAGCTAGTCCTACTTCAATAAACTCTTCCCTGAAGCCATTGCTTATGGGAATCAGATGTGCCAAGTTTTTATTCCCATGGAAATCACAAGGTTGTGAATGCACAGGGTTAAACACAGAAAAGTTTGTGTGTGTGTGTGTAAACCTCTAATTGTAAACTAAGTGGTAAAATGTTTTTCCATACTGTGATGTAAACTTATAACATGGGTATTCATTTGCATTATTTTGACTGATTTTTAAATTTTCATCCCTATGTTTAGGACTGCATAGTATTTTAGTGTATCCTAGCAACTGACTTCAGCAGGCCTCTGTTCAACAAAAACCATGTTCTGTCACTGGTGTCCACCATCCTATTCATATCAAGCTGCCAGTACATCTACTTTGTATCTGTTACATCAATGCCTTCCCTGTGGTCATTTTCTTCTTTTTTATGTTTGTAAAGAAATGTTTACTCCCATTATCTGCAGCTTGCAATGCATTTTTGTTTATGATGATATTGGTTTTTGCTA
This sequence comes from Diadema setosum, assembly GCF_964275005.1. Classification (NCBI taxonomy): domain Eukaryota; kingdom Metazoa; phylum Echinodermata; class Echinoidea; order Diadematoida; family Diadematidae; genus Diadema; species Diadema setosum. Next base: position 36,013,876 of record NC_092697.1, on the reverse strand, counting down.
ATTTTCTTGAACAAAACATGTTGTCCTTGAAACCAGTTGTTTCTGTTGACCTACAGGATAAATGCTTATATGCCAACAGAGATAAAACAAACAAACAAACAACCTCACAAAATAAACGTCTAAGTAGCTTGCCAGAATTGCCAAAATATGTTTAGCAGTGGAAATTGTGCAGTCTTGAGATGTTACCATGGAACTATACTCCAAATATACATTTATTATGGGTAGTTGTACCACAACGAAGAAAACAACCTAACATTGAAAGCAACCAATATCCTCATGTAAGTATAGCTAAGTCAGTGATGATTTTATTTGTCTTTGAGTTGCCATGCACATGAGACTGCTCATGATCATAGAAAAGAAGAAAGTGTCCTTAAATCTTATTCTACTGCAGCATATTTTGATAGTATGCAATCATGAAATATATTGCCAGCACAATTAAGACTGAAGCGTTTAAGGCTTTAAAACTCTATGCCCTCAGAAGGTTTAAACCCTCACAATTTACACAGATGAAATCGAATATCTGTGTTTTCGCTGGTGTTAAGGACTTAATTGCCAGGGAGCATTCAGCTGTAACTGTATCTACCAGTGTTGATTTCATCGTTTCCTGGCTGTACAATAAAACTGGTGTGTACTTAATGTTCAACGACATCTGTATGTGTATCATTTGTACCAGTATATTTAACTTTGGGGATATATTCAGTTTGCCATTGGCTGTGTTTGTTTCTCTAATTTTGTTGGTGTCTTTTTATAAAATTGTACGAAGCCATTATTTGTATCGTCCCCATTGATTTTACAGCTTGTCTGGATGAACTGTTTCACTGTCCATTTGACTCCTCTCTTGTGTTGTGTTGTGTTGTCTTGTCTTGTGTTGTGTTGTGTTGTGTTGTGTTGTGTTGTGTTGCGTTGCGTTGCGTTGCGTTGCGTTGCGTTGCGTTGCGTTGCGTTGCGTTGTGCTGTGTTGTATTAACGGGTTTATCCATCATACATATATAGCAAGAGAAAGAGAGAAAGGGGGATAGGTTGGGCGACAGAGAGAGTATTGTGTTACACACTGTATAAGGACAATTAAAAGAGAAAGAGAGATAGACAGATAAAGTTTTCTTTGTCTCTGTGACAGAAAATGAGAGAAGGGGGTAGAAAAGTAATGGAGTGATATTTAACTTACAAATGCATTGAAGAAAGGGTATATGTGGTAAATGGATGCAATTATTTCTTTAGTGAGTTTGAGAAATAAAGAGAGGAAGAGAAAAAGACAGACAGAAAAATAGCAAAGCAGAGAAAGAGACAAGAAATAAAAACGGATATGACATAATGAGCTCACATTAAAAAGTAGATATTTATGTACATGAATGTATTTGTATAGTGTGCACTTATATACATGTGTATGTAATTGTGGCACAATATTTGCTTCTGCAACAGTTGCTCTGGTCATATTTCCTCCAAGGACTGTGGGTTAGGGTTAGGGTTGTGATAGGGTTTTAGGCTTAGTTTGATTTGAGAATTAGGATTATAGCATAAGGGTTATGTTTGTGGGAAGAACATTAATGTTTGGCTTAGCATACCGATATTTTATGGGAGCAATTGTCCCAAGAGCAAGTGTCACAGAACCATATTTAATATGGTAATGATAGTAATTGAAAAATGATAATAATGATTGTAATGATAATTATTATAATGACTGACAAAGGACTCCATCAGTGTCAGCTGTTCTATGTTCTATTACTACTGGTTGATTCTGGATGTCATTCTTGTATCAGATATGACATATATGTATTATACCAAGAATGAACGTTGCAGCTGGTGAATTAAGGATGATAAATGCATTAGATGCACAAACCATGCAAACCGTTCTGTACACAAGTAAGTCTTGATGCAGAATTAGTGTGTTCTTTTTCTCCGATCGATCGTGTGGCCAGGTAACAGATAAAGGACAATTATCATCAGTATTTTTTCACAAAATTCAAACAAGGGCCTACGTTTTCAGTTCTAGAGCAAGAGCAATGTGGGGTAAAATCTCCTAGTCAGCTGTCAGTGTATGTGACTTTTCTGTGATTTTTATCAATCCATGCTTTTTCATCAACAAAAGTTGAGCTACAGTTTAACCACTGGTTTAACATATTGGAGTCTGTAGTAATTTACATTGCTCCTCTCAGTTGAAAAATATAACATTTGAATAGTTTTGAATGAGGAATAGCCGCTTCCCCCCCCCCCTTTTCCCTAGCAATATAAAGCAAGATGAATCTCACATCTTTAAGATACAACATAGAAGAGATCTTTAATTTCAACTTGTACATTCTTTCTCTCTGTTACCCCCCCCCCCTCTCTTTTCTATCTCCTTCTGTCTCCTTCCTCTCCTCTTCTCTCTCCCTTTCCCCTTCTCTTCTCATCCCCTTCATTCATCCCTTTCTCTCTCTCTTTCCTGTTATCTCTCTCCCCTCTCTATCTCTCTATCTATCAATCTATCTACTTATCTATCTATCTATCTATCGATCTATCTATCTATCTATCTGTCTACTTATCTATCTATCTATCTATCTATCTACCTATCTATCTATCTACCTATCTATCTATATATCTATTTCTATCTCTCTATATATATCTACCTAGCTATCTATCTACTTATCTATTCATCCATCTATCTATCTATCTATCTATCTATCTATCTATCTTTTGATATGTCTATCTTTATCTCTGTCTATCTCTCAATATATCTATCTAGCTATCTATTTATCTACCTACCTACCTATCTATCTGTCTGTCTATCTATCCCCTACACTTTCCTCCCACAGCTCTAGAGGTGTGTAAAAGAAGAGTCCTAGCGATGAATCTTCCCTCCATCCCGGACCACTTCACTGAGGCAGAAAGGACGATCCACCTATCGGCCCTTCTCTCCTTCGATGCCACCTGCATGGTAAGGCCCATGGACTGTGCCACTTTGCCTCCCAGTACTAACCTACTGCATACGTCATATATATTTAGCGAGTCTAATTTTTTGCGAGTCAGGACTTCCCAACGATTTCACGAATGGTTGAATTCACAATCGTGGCATGCAAGTAAGGAAGGGAGACCCCCATGTATGCATGTATACATGTTGCAGTCATGTCAAGGTTAGAGTTGATAGTGTTTGTGTGTTGTTGAATTCACGAATATCCCCCGACTTGCGAAATACCCATAAATAAAAACCTCACAAAATATATAGCATATATAGTACTTTGTGTGTCCATGGCAATGCTGTAATAGAGACTGGAACAGATACAGGCCTGTTACTGTCTAGATAGGAGCTCTTCTATATGTTCAAGTGAACTTTGAAAAATAGAATGAAATCAAACGAAATTGTAAACATTATTCAGGGGGGGAAATGGTGTAAAGAGAAAGTTAGGTATACAATTTCAAAGTTTCGCATGTATTCACAAGATAGCGCCATTGGTCGCCATCATGCAAGAGGCAGAGATGATGTGATGACGTTTTTGAATGAATTGCGCATTGGCTTTATTCTGCTTTGATTTACAAGAAATTGTCATCGTCGTAAGAGACTTACCTCTCTCAGGCCCACCATCACAATTTCCTGATGACAATGTATTAATATTCATACATATGTGTTGCTCAGGGGGACTAAAACTGTGAAAAGTCCTACTGACACATACACCCAAAACGAACAGTTTTTGGAAATCAATTTAAGTACCGCATTGTAAAAAGCCATTAGTTTTGGTGTGTGGTGGACAGAGTAAATAATTACACACTCTCACAATATGCTTCACAATGCAAAAATTGGTCCAGCTTGATTTTTTTTTCTTCTAACACTGTGATAATTTGTCTTTGCTGTGTGTGTGAGTCAATGACTTTACCCCCTTAGCTTTACTGGCACATGTAATTGTTGCAAATGTTATTGCTTCTTGAAAACATATGAGAATAGATTCCCTATCTTTCTTCATCCAGCATGTAAATAAACTTTTACTGTTCTGATGGCTAGTTTGATTTGAACTGACATCAAAGAATCACCTTTGATAAGAGTAGAGTTTCTCCTAACAATTATGATTTTTGTTGCACATGCATGACAACATTTGATCCTATGTCATGAAGTATTTTCATTTTACAGGTTAGATTAGATCCCTTTTCTTGTGAACTAACCAGTAGATGGTGTCAGTGTTAGAAAGTAGTGATGTGAAATTCTCATTAAAGAATATTCTTTATCCTCACTGCTGAAAACTTGATGCTGAGTATTAAAGCTCGATTTTGATTTTGTTGCACAAGGCTATCTCAGTTGGTTTGATATTTGTGAGAGTTTTTCCAAGAATGAATGAAGCAGTGTGAATATGTCCTCATTGGCATTAACCTTGTCAGGAGAAGAAAAAACAAAAAAAAACACAGCTAGTAGACAACACCGGCAAACTAGATTATTCACCATAAGAAAGCGTTCAAGTCGAGGTCACGTTTCAGTTCCAATCCGAACTTATTTGAGAGCATGTTGCATGCGGTTGCCAGAGGCTTCTTAGCTTTCCTGAAACACGAGAGATTAATTTTGTCGTCTATTTTGCCAGCAAGGTCATTAATTGCTCTGCTGCAATCTCCTTAATTCAAGCCCGTGGAAGGGGGATTCTCCCATGTGCTTGAGAGTCAAGGTAACCACAGCTTTCTAAGTAGAAAGAGATATATATATAAGGAGAGAGAGAGAGAGTGCGCTCGAGAGAGGGATGAACTAAACATGTTTTGTGTGAACTTTAACCCATTAACTCCATATTTTGGGGGAGGTGTGATTATTTCCCAACAGGTTCATTCTTCAGAAATCCCTGGTTCAGAAGTCAGGGGGTTAAACAACTTCCCTTCGTATCAGCCTGTTTTATCCGGTGGCTTTACACCATTTCCATACTGATTCCGTTGCATCAACAGAGCACCAAGTCCCCCCCCCCCCCCCCCAGTGGACCCCATTATCAAATGATGTTGGGGCTAGAGGCAAGGTTGTAGGCCCTATCCTGAATCTGTCACATGACCTGAGGGGCGATGTAAGCCGAGACATGTGCTCCAGTAGATTTGGCCCCGTCACATGACCGATATACGATTTGCTAATCTCCCCTCGCTCTCTCTCTCCCCTCCAGAGGAAGTCGCCGTTCTCCGTGTGCGTCCTGCGAACTTCGCGGCAGGACCGACTGTCTCTATTGCGAGTATTTGTTGAAGTGCTACCCAGGGATGAGGCATATCATATCTCTGTGTGTGATCGTAACCTCAGTGAATTGCATTTGTTTGTTGACTCAGCTTATTAGCTTCAAAAAAATGAGCCACTGAAGTGGATATGAAATATGATATGTCAACATCTGAATGAAGCTGTGCATTCCCCACGTGAGAAAGTGACATCACGTGAGTTGATGTTGTTTTGGGACCATGAGTTGGCTGGATCTTCTAACCATCTAGGGCAGTTGTAGAAACTTGAAAAAAAAAATCAACAATAGTGCAAGTAAAATCAGGCTCCAACACTTTCATCTCCATGTACTGTATATGCCATGTATCAAAGGTGCTTTCATTTTCCACAAAGTTTCTGAGTTGAATGGTGTTTGCAAAATATACAACATGCCAAACTGTTTCTTCTCAGAACCTGAATGCAATGTATATCCTCTCAGAGCCGGAACGTACTAGTTCTTTTGTTTTTGTACATTGAAACTACTTTTTAACATTGGGTTGCTTTGGTACACAATCACAAATTCAATCAAGTGTGGAATTGTCCTACAAATCGAGATACACAAAGTATACACATGGCAGGTAGACAAAACCACAGACCAAGAAAGAAATGGATGGAAAGAAATGGACTCAACTCTGAAAAATGAAAGGCAAAATGATAGGCATACCAAGAAAAGTCCAGGCAGACATGCAGACATACATCAGTATTTTTCCTGAAGCGGTGGAAAGATGACCAGAAATGGATAAAGGAGATCTTTTGGAGACGAGTTAGAAACAAAGGCAAATGAAATGAAACTTTTCATGTACATTCCAAGACAAGAGTTTTTTCAGAAAAATCATAATTATTGGTATATGTGGAACATTCAATCAAAATCAATGTCTTTTCTTCTAAGAAATGAGGCAAGCACTAACAAAATTTAAGAAAACTTTTTTTGGGAAAGTTTTAGTGTAGGCGCAAATAGTTTGGGAAATTAAATCGATATGAATTGAATAAATACATGTAGATATGCAGAGAAAGATGACCAATATTAGGGAATGTAAAAGTGTGAAATAATCATTAGTGAACTAAAAAATGAGTAGATGAAACACAAGGATAGCGAAGAACATAATGAATGACTCATAGGCCATGTATATCTAGGACAAAAAAATAAGACAAAACAAAGCAGCAAAATAAACCCTCTAGGGTTCATGGGTGCATGGCGATATATCAAGTGTGTGAGATATCTTCCATCAGTTTCCCCCCGAATCACCACTTCCACACCGTCACACATCACCTGGAGTCAGCTGGCAATCTGTCCGCTTGTCAAGCCAAGCTTCCTGCCCGAACTCCTTGACATGGTAATGTCCTGTTTACCAAAACCATGTCCAAATGCTCTAACAGCCAAAGCTATTAACCCGTTGAGGACGGACTGATCTTGCTTTAACCCTCATTTCCCATAGACACCTGCCCGAGTATTCTCAGGACTCGTCTTCAATGGGTTAAAGAAAAAAAAAAAAAGAGAGAGAAAAAAAAATACCCAACCATCCCTCATTGCTCCGAAGTTTCAATCCCTGCATTGCATGTAGAAATGCTGCCTATAGGGGGCGCTCCACCTCTTTCAAAGAGTAGGTGTCAGTGTACCCATGGACCTACCTTTTCTTGTGGGTCCATGGTGTACCAGACTTCCATCGCCCTAAATCACATATCCCCTCTTTTGTTTGGTTGCTTGGTTTTTTTGTTTTTTTCATGTCTCACTGGGAATGGAACACTTTCTTGACCCTTATCACTGGTGAAATGAATTCCTGACATGGTTCAAAGTTTAAACAGTTTACCTTGATTTCAGCTGACACCATTCCCACGCCGTGATCTTTCATTGATAGAATGTGTGGTAAAAATGGAACCTTGCATCACTAAACCAACCGCAAGTCATCAGATAAGATTGGTCTTATTTTGTTTAGGTCAGGGTTTGAAAGCAGAGTTTCTCAGCTCTAGAATTGTATGTCACTCATCAAACTGTGACTTTCCTGAAGTAAGTCTTAGGAAATTGCTAGGAAAGTTACTTATGAGAAGAGGTGCTTTGTATAATGTTATGTAGTTACTGTGCACAGGACTAAAAAGAGGATTAAAAACTACATAGCATCTAGTTATGAAGGGATTATCAGATTAAAATAAATTAATATCCTTGTTAAACTCATTATACTATTGATACTTATAAGACATGAACATCGCTGCTCACTGTTTTGAAGAGTTTGTGGGGTATATTTAAGCAGACTTTCATGCACCTCAAAGTTAAAAATGGAGAAAACCCCAGTCACACCCAAAATATAGTATTATGAAAACTATAAAGACATTACATGTGTCAGATTTCTTACTTCCAAACTTCAGATGCAGATGGAAATTGGCTTACTCTTCTAGAGATACATTAGATTATAAAAAGAAAATTAGTCATGTAAACCTGAAACATGTTTTCAGACCTACTGGAAAACTGTAATATAGCCTAACTCTTGTGGGTTTTGTGATGCAAGGTCACACACAAATGTACACAAATACCTTGATGGATTTTTGAGGAACAGAATGCATAAGAAATTTGACTGATTTTTCCTCATTTCTGTTTTCAGTTGACATTGTGATGTGGACACTACATAGATTGTGGCAACCAAAGAGTATCAAAGTGTCAGTAATGACCATCTTTCAAAACCTGATGGTCTGTTTTGACCATGATTGTGCAGCGTGCAACCACAATAATTACTTGATTAATTAGATAATTAATTAGACCAGCGTGAAAATTTCAGAAAGTTTTTGTTTTGCTTTTCTTATTCACATTCAAGTGCTGACAATAGTGTCAGTTGAGCCCAGCGGTGACAAATTCTACACCCCTCCTCCTTCCCCCTCCACCTCTCCTCCCCCCATCCCCCCTGTCTACCATATCATTCAGGGTGAGTTAGTGCAGTACTTCCCAAGTCCGATTGCATTGATCCTGTCTAGACTTTTGGATTTACAAATGAATATATTTATTTCCAGTCAATCTCCACAGACTTTTCAAGGTTGTGAAACATAATATCTTAATTGTCATTGAGTTTGTGGAAGCAATGGTTAATGTTTTGATGAAGAAAAAACACTTTCTGAGATGAAGGGATTCTGAAATCCTCGACAGATTCGCGAGTGGTTGATTTCACAACAGAGAAATGTATGCTTGAATGTCACATTCATGTCGGGATCAGAGTTAATATTTTTGCATGTTGTTAAATTTGTGAATGGCACTCAACTCGCGAAATTGAAATGTACAGCATATGCAGTACATAAAGATATTGAAGTCCTAACATTAAGAGGTAGTTTTGTGGAAAGAAAGATAGATTGCTGAATTGGGAGAGAGAGAAAGAGAGAGAGGAGAAGAGAGAAAGAGATGGAGAGAGAAAAAAAGACCGACTGCACTAAACTTGATCTGTATATAGGAAGGAATAAACTGTTAAATTGATCGTATCCATCGTACGTAATCAGCGAGACTTAATCATCCCCGCCAGCTTTCATCATAACTTCAGGGCAGATTCGCAGTAACGCGCAGACGCATGTCACGGGGTGTAGAGTTGATAGAAGCATGAGTCTTTTCATCCGAGTGATTAACCCACGGAGCTGAATCATGTGTGTGTGTTGTCATCGAGTCCTAAATGAAGACTTTTAGCGGGTTTGTACGAGTGCTAATAGTTTTATTTTAAGAGCTGTTTAGGGGGAAGAAAGTTAATCAGAGTGAATCACATTCCACAGAGAAGTGACTGTGGTTGCATTGATTAAATAAAAAAATTGTGATGTTTCTTTCTATGAGTGCATATTTTCCCACAATTTAAATGCACCTGTTTTTGAATAAGATCTTTGTGTGTGTGCGTGTGTGTATGTGTTGGCATATGATTGACATCCTAAATGATTTAAATCATCACATCTGTTTGAATGCTTCATTTGCCTGTGAAGAAGAAACTTTGAAATCATATCTGTTGATGATTGTTTTTGTTCTTTCTACTGAAAACTGACAAAGAGCCCGTATTATGAAAGACTGGCGTATTCAGGCAATGATTATGGCTATCTAAAGTCGCTTCAATTACATGTATGTAAAACAAGTTGATTAGCCATATGTATGATTGATGCTGTAACTTAATGAACAAAGTACGCCGACCAAGCCGTGGCAGAACTCGCCAATTATTGCCTCCAGGGTCGTCTGTTTGTCTAAGAAGTTTAGCCGGGGCAAAAAGCTCATCCCAGAGTTGTAATATTGCCATGACGCATCGCCAGCTTAGAGTCGACAGGCTTGGAACTTTGCCACGGCTGCAGTGGAGGGGTAGGCTCCGTAACTAAACCTCCCACCTGCGAATCTACGCCGAGTATTTTAGTTCAGAGATGGCTCATTCAAAGATTTGAGTCATATGTATGAAGTGAAGGGGTATGAGTATTCGATACGTTAGATTGTTTTGAGCTGATTCTTTCTTGAAATCAGGTATGTGTTCATTTTCTGATGAAGCTGTCTAAGGAAATATTAACCTGTTATAAGACAGACTGATTTTCCTGTAACACACATTTCCCATTTACCCCAGTCTAAGATTACTTGGGACTAGTCTTCAACAGGTTAAATGAATAAAGATACATCTTTGTGCAACTTCATACATACATCCCCCCCCCAAAAAAAAAAAAAGGACAAAAATATCCTGCTACAACACCTCAATTAGTGATATATGAGTAACAAGAAGCATGGTTTTCCATTTTTCAGTCATGGATGATAAGAAATCTACTTGTGGCAAGATGAAATGTCATCCTTATTTTCCATTTTGCATCAGATTGTGACATTTTTTTCTCTTCCCATAGGCTGAAACAACGTATTCATCCGTCTGCCATTCATCTCGGTAATATTTAGGTCGTACGTCCGTGTAAGGAGGAAAATACTTTCCCTGTTGTACGATACTGGGAATGGAAGATGTTTGACGTCGATGTATTATGCAAGGGTTTGTAGTTTTGAGACTGATGATGCGATATGACGTTTCTTTGTTTGCTGATATCCGCTTTCGTTCTTCGATCAGGATACGGCTGATGGTATTCGAGATAAGTGTAGGCCTACATGATGTCACTGATGTTCACGTAGTCATGACAACGCCTTTGATGTAACAGAAGCATGTCATACCTTAACTTTAGATGTAGGGGAAGTCCCAAAAGTTTGAAGTAGCTTGATCAAGTCTTAGTGGCCCAGTGGTGTGACGCATGTATGGAACAAAGTTGCGTGGGTATTGTGAGTTTTCCGCGGGATTACTCAAAGGAGAAGGCGTAGGAGATGGGTCTGTGGGGGTGAGACTACTTGTCAGTGTATTGTTCTTGGAGTGTAGCCACGGTGGTGGTAGGCAAGTTGCGTGAGTAAGGTTGTCCTCTCGGCCAGTTGCTGCAAACTAGGACTTCCTGAGTTAAGATGCACTGCTCCCTCCCCCCCCCCCCTCGTCCTCGTGTGCAGACACTTGCCGCCTGCTGACGTAAGCCCCCCAACAACTGGCGAGGCATGAGTCACTGCAGCAACCTGTAGGTAGTTCCTGGCCCTTCCTCTCACTGCTAACTCTTGTCATTCTCTCCTCCTGCCCCCCCCCCCCACACTTCTCTCTCCTCTTCTTCCTCCTCCCCAGAATACCGTAATGATTCGGCAGCTCGACTGCAGTAACTTTCTTTTATTTCGTATTGCTTGTAGACATTTATTATATATTTTTTTCTTCTTCTTCCTTTTTTTTTTTTTTTGAATTGAAGATACCATACTCATTTTTGATGATTCTCCTTGATTTGTTACACTACTTCTTTTGGTTGCACAAACACATCCTCATCTTTGTTCTTTTGTTTGTTAATTTTTTTTCTCACAGTCACTGTGGAGGTGTGAGTAAAGCATAACATGTTGAGTAATGGGTTATTCTTGCTTATGAGGAGCTATTAAGTTCCGTGCTTTCTTGTGAGTTTATGAGCTGTGTGAATGGTATACAAAGCTGTCATCACACCCTCTACTGGGCTTAATTACCAGTGATAGTCACCTAATTACCAGAAATGGCACGGTTTGGCGTTACGCGAGGCTACCATTCACTCTCTCTACCGCTGATCGCAGAAATGAGGACAAATGGAACTAAGAAATTATTTCTTTTAACACATGATCCCATTAAACTGTCCTCTGGTCTTTTTGTTTGTTGTTTTGTCACGTTTTGTCTTTAGTTATTTTGTTTTGGTAAAAACGCCGCGTCATGTTTAGATGGAGCCTAGGAGCCTTCCAATGTCAGATGCCCTCCTTGTAACCTTTGGATGGCAACCCTAGATTCTTACACAAGCCTGGTTTGTGACGCGTCATTCTATTTTTGTGTCAAAGGAATAACAATTCGTGTCACTTTCTTTGTAGTCATTCCATGATGCTCTCTTTTTTTTGCAATCCAAGGTAAAAAATGAGTGTAAAAGTAAATTATTCAGAGAGACAGGGTCAATTCAATCAAAATTGTGAAACAAGAGCTTTAGTTGAGAAGAAAAAAATCAGCCAGAATCGAACAAACAGTGCCAATGTATTTTAGTGTCAGTTCATTATGTAATGTGATGTCCGCAGGGCTGCCAACACTGGAAACTAGTTGAGAGTGAGACTCCCATAGGCCAATGCTATAATTTAGGAGTCAAAATGAGTGAGATCAGTACAGTAGAAATGCATGCAAATGAAATAGACTCTAAAGTTTTAGAGTGAGAAAGGACCACAATGCGTGAGTCTCACGCTCAATGGGTGAGAGTTGGCAGCCCTGTGTCCGATGGATGTATCCATAGTCAGTGATATAGTCATTTGGATGACACCCCGACATAGGAGATGGTTTTCACATAAATATTAAACGTACACATAGCTTGAATTTGAATTGTGTGATTATGGTTTGCTTCACATTGCTGCTAAGAAAGTATCTAAGGTTCAGGTTAGGAACTTTGAGGAAATTTTTAAGGTTGTTACAGCTCTCAATTTAGTGCAAGATTGTTAGTTATTCATTCATTCATTCATTCATTCATTCATTCATCCATTCATTCATTTTATTTTGTCACGGTACCGGGCTCAGCCGGAGGCTGTTTTTCAGCCAGTCCGTGAATTAAAAATACACGATACACAATGAATTGTACAATGCAAAAGTTACATAACTGAAAATGAGTAAAGAAACAAGTCAAAACAAAACAAAACAAAACAAAGCAAAACAAAACAAATCATTATAACAAAAGTACAAATAAGACCTACAAATATATACAGAATAAAATTATCATAAATTATACAAAATTTTTAGATAATTATCATAGTAAGGTACACAAATGAAATCAGTTAATTGCAGACTGATCCAAATAGTATAGTATTTGGTTCATCAGGCAGTATATTTATCTGAACATTACCAGCACATATTCATGTTGTTTGATACTTTCATGAATCTGTTACAATGTGCTGCAAAATGGCCTGAGTACCAAGATGTGGTGGAGTAAATATTTTCACAAAAGAAACACTTGCCATCATCATGAGCATCACATTGTTCATGCATACTTGTGCGTATGTACATGCATGTGTGTATGTATGAGTAATTGTGTGCTTGTGTCTCAAAGCTGTATAGGCTATCTTGTATCACATTTAGAAGCAGGTGTGAGCCTGTCAGACCATGCAGATATACAGGTGGGGGGGGGGGGGGAGGTAAAGGTGAAGGGAGGTCATTCGCCTGTCATCTGCTTTAGATGTGAACTTTGACCCCGTGGGATACCTCCTTTCCCTTACCATGACTCATTCGGCTGGCACCCTATTGTTTTACTTCTACTGCTGCCCGTCTATTAAAGAATGCCATTTTTATGGCATTTAGCATGATATACAGTACTTGTTAAGCTTGGAATCAAACTGCCTCTATTCCTTCTTCTCTGTTTTATGCCAATACTACTTGATCTTTCAGCTGTCATGAGATATGATGACAGAAATTTTGAATTTAATACCACCCACACACCAAGCCCTGACTGCCATGGATTGCTTCCGCCATAACATAAAACAGCCTTCATATAATCAGCCTTTAAATCCATCTCAACATTTTGAAAATGATAAGTAGATCTCAGCATACACACCAAAAAAGAAGAAAATATAATGGTACCAAAAGAAAGAATGCACCCTTTGGTCACTCTTTCTTACTTTGAAGTTAGTTTCTCTCAGATGAGTAAAATTGTTATAGGATTTCAGAAACTGTAATAGCCTTGGAAGTACCCTCTGTCTGATCTAATTTAACTGGTCCAATTCACTATTCATGCCAGCACATAGTGGACAATTTAAGTTACACCCATTTATGGTTTCAAGCTGCCAACATACCCTCCTCCACGCCCACCTGCCCACCCCCACCCACCCCAACCACCTGCTCCACCCATCCCTGTACCCCCTCTCTCTCTTCTCATCTTTGATTAAATGTATTGCTTCAGATGCCTATATTTTCTTAAGGTGGTGACTAGGTGGGGGTAATTAAACCCTTACTGAATTCCCCCCCCCTTTTCCCCTGTTCCATTTGGTTAATGCTTTGTTCTCTGGTGTATCAGGGCAATTACCCCCCCCCCCCCCCCCCCCCGACTAAATGCTCGTTATTGATAAGGTTAGAGTAAAGATTAGGGTTAGGTTTAGGTTTATAGGGTTCAGAGTTTGGGTTAGGATTATGTTTAGGATTAGGATTAGGGTCAGAGGAAGGGGAAGGGTTCGGGGTAATTGCCCGGGGGTAATTGCCCCAGACCCGGTGTAAGGGATGTTCTGAATCTGATTGGAAGAGAACATGGATAACAAGATAAGCCATGTCCCTGGAGTATTTATTTATTTTTTCTGCAAAGGTCTTCCCATTGGACTAACAAAATGTTGCATCTATTTGACTTCTTCCAAATTAAAAAGTTTCGGGGCAAGGACACCTGAACGGAGATCAAATAACAAGGCGTTTTAGAAGTAAGACCACGATCACTGAGAGGGTTGATGAATTGGTTGCATCCAAAACATTTTGATGCCTCGTCAACTGACCTCAGAGAGGGCAGCAACCTCCAGCTAACGAGGGCGTCCTCCCAGAGGAGATCCTCACCTCCTTGATATCTCTATCCTCCGCACACCGCAAAGATTTGACAGCTTGGCCGCAAGCACATGTCATAAAACAATATCAAAATTAGCTGTCTTTCATTTCTTGTAACTTTGCACACTGCCCCCCCCCCCCCATTTTAACCCATCATGTTTGGGGAATTGTGGCAGAATTTTTTCTCTTATTCTCGTCATCAAATTGGCAGTTCTGAATTTCACTACATATCTTGCAGTTCCATGACATTTATTTGCTCATGAAACAGTTGTTCCCATGAAATGTCTGTACGCTTAGCCAAACATAAATTCTACCCACAGACATATAACCCCAACCCTGATCCTAATCCTCACATCAAACTAAACCTAAAACCCTATCACAACCCTAACCCTAAGTCCTTGAAGAAAATAAGACCAGAGCAATTGTCACAGGAACAAATGTAGTGTCAGCATGTCTTGCATCAGGGAAAGAGTAGATGGGACTGGTTTTATTCCTTTCATCTACACGTAATCGGAAAGAAATTTGCAAAATGTTGCCATTTTCTGAGGGGAAAAAGAACTTAAATCTTCTAAAATATGTCTCCAATTTTAGAATCAGTTATAACTTTAGCAATTAAAGGGTGTGTACAGTTCTGGTTGAGGCGAGGATTTAGCTTTTAACGTTTTGCGAGATATTCAGAAACAACTCTATGAGATGTCAAAGAGCATGCAATTCTAAGGGGTATCAAAAGTCTATTTGATGAAAATTGGTTTTGAAATGGCCGAGATATCCAAAAACAAGGTGAAACAAAGAGATCCTAATAAAAGGCGTGGCCTGTCGCCTTTTATTATTATCACATTTTTGGATAACTCAGCCATTTGAAAACCAATTTTCATCAAAAAAACGTTGAATCCTTCTTAAAATTACATGCTCTTTCATATTTCATAAGATGTTTCTCATTACCTCACTTAGGAATGTTCAGAACATGAGTCCCCACCTCAACCAGTACTGTACAGTTCCTTTAAAGGATGGTGAACGAGACATTAAAATCAAGAAAATCATACAAAAGAAGGTGTCAAAGCAGAGGGAAATGTCTGTTAAAACAGATTTTTTATGTGACTTTTTAAAATATATTCGTACCACTGAAAAATCGCGAGTTAAAACTGACTGATTTACTTCACCGATTTTCGCTCCAGAACGGCCGTCTTTTTCGGGGCCCTAAAATATGACGTCATGACATGGACGAACGTACCCTTTACGATCGAGTGTGCAGCGCTAGCTAGCTCTACATCGAGTCCGCCATTCATAAAGCACGTAGTTCTTTGTGAGCGGATGCAATACAATACTGTACCTTGCCTGTCTTTAGTCGCATCTTTATCGGCAGAAACAGCAGGGTAAAATGTACCATTATTTAAAAAAGAAGAAGAGATGAATAAATGAATAAATAAATAAATGAATAAATAAATAAATAAATAAATAATAGCCATAATAATACTAATAATATAGTCTGAAGCAACGTCAGTAGCGAACCGCCGAGTCCCCGCCGGAGAGCTACAAAACTGTAGTTTGGTGTGTATGGTAGCCCCACTACATATCGACCACATTCTTTTAAACCGACCGCGTATAATTCGCGCACTGAACACTTAGTACGCACTTCGTCTGCGCGCAAAGCACATAAAAATGGATCGGCTTTGAATGTAGATGAGGATGGTGTGGGAAAACGCGATCAAGGACAAAATTTCGAATGAATATTTTCACCCAATCGTAATGACAGCACAATGTAATGTCTATGGAAGTTCCTAAAAAGCTTCGTTGACGTTTTCTACAACACGGTGTTCAATACAACTCGGTTTGCGTGCATTGTCAATGCAAAAAACAGCGGTCGATCCTGATAACGCGATTTACCGCGGGGAGCTGAAACGAGGCCACGCTAGTTCGTCGGCGACATTTTTGCACTGAAACTTCGAATCGAAAAGGGAACAACGGCATTTGATAGAGCTGGATTTTCTCAATCACGTAGGTCAAGTTTTTTACGTGAATTTCAGTGTTAAATATTCTTATCAAGCAAATAAACATTAGGCGGTCGATGAGTAGTAGGTCCAACCCTATATAGGCTACTCCACTAAGTAGATCCTTACGTTAGCTAGGTCAGAGTTCTTGTTCTACCGTAACGTTAGGCTCTACTACTGTACTAACTATAATAGGCCTATTAAACGGTTACTATAAGCCGTTTAAGAGTAGAGACTGAGGCGCGAAAGCGCAAGTAGAAATTTAAAAAGGTATACTTCATGGTAATTCGAAGATGGATTCAATAAGTGAAATTATAACTCACTTTTGCTTGATAGAGTAAACAAGACACGTACAGATACCTCGGTGCACTCAGGCCATCATGTGGAATTCACGCTTTCAATGCGAACCACGGCTCGCGCGGCGGCGTGATACAGGGTATAGCTTAGGTGCAAAGTTAGCTAGCGGTAGCGTATCACATCAGTGAGCGCAGGGCTGATTCGTCCATGTCATGACGTCATAATTTTGGTCACCAAAATTTCGCCATCAGATTGGGTTCAGGTGGTCTAAAAAGGGCCTCAAAACACCATCTCTCAATCGTTCTAAGACATTTTCACCTTCTGAAAGTTAACTATTCATATTCCTAGAGACTTAAGCTTTGCAGAAATATATAAATCACTTTGTTTATGAATACCGACATTTTTTTCTTGTTCACCATACTTTAAGCAATTTTGAAAAATCTGCAGTGGAAACAAGAAGTAAATGTGAGAAATGAAGATCTCAAATATATATTTAAAAAATGCTGAACTTCATGAAACACTGAACTGACAAAGAATAGTTTGACTGAAATCAAAACTTAAATATGGGACTTGATTAGTTTTAAACACAGTGGACAAGTTAGAAGTTAGTACAGTCATTGCTGCACTTCATGACTGCAAATCTGACCCTTCACAAAATTGTTGGAAAATCTGATTTCCAAAAATGAAACTTGCTATTAAAATACTACCATGAATTGATGCAAAAGCACTAGCTTACTGATTGATATTGGGATTTTAAAGGGGGCAGACATGTCAGAGAAGTAGTGGAGGTAATTCAAGAGAGTTTGAAAGAAGACAAACAAATGCAGACATATCCTCGAGGAGTAAGTGAGAGTGCTGAAGGCCTTTGAGAAAAGGAAAATTTGCTAAAGGAAGGGTATTGTGGTTGAACGGCGTAGAGATCTTGCAACGTTAACACAAATGTGAGATGATCATGGAAGTTCTGTGGAGTGACAAAATTTTTTTGATGCAATTTTTAATGATTTTTTATGCCTTTTCTGTAGATACTTTTAGCTTTTGTTTAAATGAGTTTCCCCTTGTCTCCCATGCACCCTTTCTCTGTCCCAGCAACCAAACACTCTCCGCGGTCTAATAAACCCAGTCAGCATCGATTAGTGGTGATATCTCTGTCAACTTCTCTGGCTCCGCCCCGGACTTGTCACCCAATATTTGATAGCTTCCCCCGCTTTGACCATTATTCTCACCACCCTATCATAGAAGGACCCCAAGAGAGTCTGATGCCACTCGCTTGGCCATTTAAGTGAACCACATTGTGAACCGCAATGATAAAAGAAAATAGTAATGAATCTTTTACCAAAAAAAATATCAAAACATTGTAGTACATAGTTTTGTTTATACCTAGCCTTTGAAACAGGCTCATAGATATAGATTATAGGCTCTATAAATGCTGACAATTTTTCATAAGTCACTTGGTTGTGTGCATTGAGAAATATGAAAAGTTATCTTCAAATGCCAGAGATTTTTATATCTTCAAATATTTTGATAAAAAAAAAAAAATGCTGAAATATTGCTTTTGAACCGATATGCAAATTTGATGATGTAATATTGTCATTGATTCACAAGTTTCAGATTGACTTGCACCTAAGCCGTTTCCAAATTTCCCCGTTTTTAAATTAAATCTTGTAAATGAAATCAGGAAATCATATCCTCTATGTTAAGTTGTATAGCCATAATAACTTTGCAATTTTAACTATCGAGAGGGAGGGTGTTGAAGTTGCTAAATTTGTACTAAAATTGATGTTTCTTTTTTTATATTTTGTACGTCTAAGCCTATGGACAATTTGTGTAGCAATGACATAATTGTCTCATCTAATGTGAATATATGTGTTTTGACATAATATCTTATTTATCTTAACCACATGTGAGACTTCCAATTTCAATTAAACTACTACTGATGTGTTCTTATGAATTCACTCAGTTTGATGACAGTCAGTTTGAAAACATGGTTGGTGCTCCACTTTGAAATTAGTGAACTGCTGGGGCTTTAATAGTAATCATGTGTGCGAGGAATCCACAATTGCCCATAAAAATGAACAGGTGGGACTAAGCACATTTGTGGTATAGTATAGGAAGCATGACTTTGCAAGTTGGATGAACCCATTTGTTTCTTTATGCTTCTGTATCTCAAGTGAGTCTACTCTGTGTGTTGTTGTCATATAGCCTAGCAGATCTCTGGGGGGCTCCATAAAGTCTGCTCAGAGGCCAATTTACATCAATATGTGTCTCTGTTCCGACCCAGACTGTCTGGGCGTGCTGTTCCCATGGTAATTCGTGGTATTGGTTAGTGGCAAAAGGTGCCTACCTGGGCCAGACAAAACGCTCTTAATTTTGCTTCCAGGTGGAAACCCACTAGTCTTGGTAGCCTTTTGATACAGACCCAGTACTTCTCTCCCATTATGATACTCCTCTCCTCCTCTGGTTTAATCCTTTACCCTTTATTGCTTTTTTTTTTTTTTGCTCAACTTACTGAGCCTAAACTTAGAAGCCCAATTCAGTTATTCAGTTTCTCTCGATATCCATTTATCCCCCTCCTTTCTTCTGTTAATCCCTTTCCCTTTAACCATTTTTTTTTTTTTGGGGGGGGGGGGGCAGTCAACGTGCTGAACTGAAACTTGGTATGGTAGCCTATTTTACAGTTATCCAGCTTCCTTCCATAAATTGGCCATGATTTGATGTAGACACACACCTGTAATCACATGGATTGACCAATCAAAATCTGCCAGCTTAGCGGTATGTGCGTGTTTGGAATACCGGAACAAGAAGAAGTGGAGGGAACTACCAATCTCCTTGATCTGTGATAAGATGTGAGACAGTGAAAGGATCGAGAAGGGCTTGATGTAATAAGGAGAGTCTGACTGCGAGACTAGGCATCCAGTGTCTTCTCTTTGTGGATGGAATACTGTGATTGGTCAAAAGTAGGCCCACTTGGGATAATGAAATGCACATGGTTCTGTCACTATTATTGTTATCAATATCATTTGTAAAACTGTCTAAGTAGCCCAAGTTGAAAGGCATCATTTACTGCTTTGAGTTGAATATTATTTCTGTTCACAATTCAGGTAATCCTGTCAAAAGTTGGCAAAATTCCCTTAGGGGATCACCGCCTGTTACCTTTACATAAATCAAGAACTCACATCCCAGTGATGTTTGGGAATGCTTGATGTGAATTGTGATATAATTTTGCAAAAGGGAACAATGCAGGAATTGATCTTATAGGATTAACACAGCTATACTCATTGGCTTTCAGTTGTCTAGTACGTGTATGCTAAGTAATCAAAGATCATACCTGTGACCCATCATTCTTCTAACCTGTTATATGAACTAAAAAAGAAGATGAGCTGAGTGTGAATAAGAAAGGCATTAAGGAGACCAATCAAGGTTAATTAAAAGTACAGAGACCTTCAGATGAGTCAATGCAATTTCCTAATTGTGTTAAGATGTAGCGTACATGGTGATATGGAAATCACTGCGTGGTGCAATATGTAAACATATGATGAGCTGTAAAGAACCAACTGGTGAAGGTTTATGGAGCTATCTTTAACCTTAGGGGATCACCTACCGCTACCTTACCCATGATGGTGTCATTATTGGTCAGTCGCGGTGGATGTGTGTTTAGTCCACCCTCTTGATTTGATTTTGACCCTAACCTGATTAAAGGGTCGCAATTATGCAATTAACAACTTTGAGAAGTTGATGAACTAATGACTCATTAACTGCACCTGTCCGAGGGTCCCCTTTGATGAAAAAAGACAGGTTTATTGTCGTGACTGGCCCGAACCCTCCGCGATGACTCCAGCTTAACTCACCTCTTGGCAGAAATTGGGTGTCCCTCCCTTTGGTTTTCCTTGACATGGCCATGACAGATGGTGACTGGTGGTGGGACATAGGCTGCTGAGGTGTGGTGTGATTTGATCTTCCAAGTTGTCAGGAATTGTCTGTGAAATGAGTACAAGAGATTTTCTAAGAGACAGAGTTCTGTTCTTTCATTTTCTCTCATTTCACTGGGCTTGATTTGTACAGAAGACAATCAGGATCAAGTAGTACATTTTAATTCTCCCAAACTGGAAAGATTTCTTGTGTAACTGCAATAAACTGGATTTTAAAACATGGGTAATATAATCCCCCATGCACAGGTTTATATTTATAGACTATCTATCTATCTATCTATCTATCTATCTATCTACCTAGCTAGCTATCTACTATCTACCTATCTATCTTCCATCTATTTACATGTTGGAGCTATTTATCTCTCTATCTATCTCATATCTATCTATCTTCTGTCTATCTATTTATCTATCTATCTTATTTTCTAGATACATAAATAGCTTTATACACCATATAACAGTATATATATGTACAAGTATGTATGTATGTATGTATGTATGTATGTATGTATGTATGTATGTATGAATATGACTATAACCACTGAAGGTTCTATTCTGCTCATGCAAAGCCAAAATGAGAATGTAAACTGAAATGTGGCATTGATTCATATCTTATAGGAGGAAAGTGAGGATACCTTGTTTGATTTTTTTAAAGCACTTTTTACAGGAGGTATCAGAAATTTACTTAGTCAGTCTACTGTGATCTGATGTTGTGCTTCATGTATTTTTTTTTCAGAGGCCTCGAGTTAAAACAAAAACAGAATAAGGATGTGATGTGTTAAGTACCTGCAGAACTCCTTCCATACAATGCTGATGAAATATCTTTTCACAGACTTATAGCTGTGCATACCTAGTCCACACTATTTTTCTGTCATGCCCATATACTTGTATATACCTTATATGAATGTGGTTAACATGGAAACTAAACAACTAGCACATCCAGTCAAAAGTGAATTAATTGGTTGGTATAATGCTGTAGTCTTTCAGAGTTTGGATTACCCAAGAGTGGAAGAAGATCTTCCACAAAAATATCAATATTATGAGTGTTTAAAGGGTGTGTACAGTTCTAGTTGAGGTGAGGATTTAGCTTTTAATGTTTTGCGAGATATTCAGAAACCACTCTATGAGATGTCAAAGAGCATGCAATTTTAAGGGATATCAAAAGTTTATTTGATGAAAATCGGTTTTGAAATGGCTGAGATATCCAAAAACAAGGTGAAACAAAGAGATCCTAATAAAAGGCATGGCCTGTCGCCTTTTATTATTATCACCTTTTTTTGGATATCTCAGCCATTTGAAAACCAATTTTCATCAAATAAATATTGAATCCTTCTTAAAATTACATGCTTTGCATATTTCACAATTTCTCATTATCTCACTTAGGAATGTTCAAAACATGAATCCCCACCTCAACCAGAACTGTACAGTCCCTTTAAGCGAACTTACGAGATCCTATTGCATTGCAGGCTTATTGTAGTTGTGAGAAATGGTGTGTCCAACATGTAAAATGACTTATAGCCTTCTCACTCATGTCTAGTTCCCATCGTGTCTGTAGTGTCGCAAATTAAAGATACGATTTTGATGTAGCAGCAGTCAAACTGTCAAGCATGATGGAGGCGATAGTGGAGAGCAAGGATTAATTTCTGAATCTGATTAAATTTCCTCTGATTGTGCGGGAAAAAACAGAGTGAGAAGAGAAAATAGGACTCTACTAACACCCTCTTAAGCAAATTGAGATTTCTGTCACTGAGACTGAAGTGCAGATGGAAATATCCAAACACTTGTTGATGCAAAGTTAACGGAAAGGGACAATACGACATGAGAAAAATAAGGCCGTTTTCCCCACTGCTGCTGGGATGCGAAGGAAGTGGCAATTATTGTATCTAACTGTTTACAGGATGTTACATTTGTGAGCCCAGTTTTGTTTTGTTTCACTTTTTTAGCATAAATTCTGATTCTGTGCCAGTGAGCAAGCTGTAACGAACTCCTCTTCTAGTACTCCGACAAAGATGTTCGGTTGTGGGAGTGATTTGTTTGTTTAGTTGTCATTCGTTATTCCCTGACAATGTGATGATTGTCGAATTCCGGTGTCATTGGGATGAGGATGATGAGGATAGAGGGTTTGTATCGCTCGTCTTTTCCAGTGTTTGTGATACCACTGTGAAGGGAGGAAAAAGAACTTGATCCAACCCCCCCCCACCAAAAAAAAAAAAAAAAACCTCCATGAATACCAAACGAAACAAAACAAAGCAATCGTGGCTCTTACTCATATGCTTCTCATGTGTACACAAGAGAGTCCCTGGGCATAAGATACAACAATGAGTAAGCCAAAACTTAGCGAGGTATTATCTGTGCTTCGTGAGATCAGGAAGGGCTTTGCAAAGCAAATTTTAACATCTTCCCAGCGACAGATGGTCTAATAAGAGAAAAGAAAGTTACATGATGCGATTAGGATGTCTGAAGGTGTGGATGACAGCATCATTAAAGTCTCAAATACAATGAACTAAACCTGCATTCTCCTCCCCCATCCCTTCCCCCTCCGATCTCCCCCCTCTCCCCCCCCCATCCTCCCCTATGATGTCATTAAACAACAGAGCTACTAATTTGATAACCCCCCTCCCACGTACGCCGCACCCCCGTACACCACGCATCACCACGTGTGGGTGAGAAAGGGAAACACCCCGTAAGAATCACCAGGTATGACTGTGTTGAGACGGGGGACGCCCCGCGTGTTAATTGGGCTTAGGCCCGATTTAGTCATGTACAGATCAGGTATAATCAAAGTCTGATCGCCGGAGTGGTGACAGCGATACCCTGGCATCTGGCCCTTTGAGGTGGTTGCATCATTACGCTCATTAAGAGCGGAGCCTCTGTACCACCGTGACTTATCACTACCGGTATACCTAGCTCAATGAGGAAATGAAAGGAAAATACTCTGCGATCTTGTTTGGTTAGGAGGTGTGCAAGCTTCTGAACAGCTCATGTAGGTTTTTTTGTTTAATTATTCTCTTCTTGAAATGGTTTCAAGGTTGGCAAACCTCTAGAAAGCATCATGGGGCATAATTTGCAGAAGAGATTACATTGCCATTTTATTCTAATATCATTGCTTTGTGTGGTAAGCTGACATGGAAATTCTTCCATTATAATGAGAGAATAACACTGGGGGTAGAAGCTCATACTGTTGTTAACTAAATAATCCCAACATTGGTTGAAAGCAGATAGAACTTTTATACACAAAGACTGTAGGCTGCTTGAGATTATGATTTATAAAAGTAATCAAAATCTCTACAGATCTAATGCAGTTGAGGGAAACCAAAATTCCATATGCATGCTATAGAATATTCTATAGTGTAAAACTAATTTGTCTACATGAGACAGTGATATGGCTTTATTTTCCTTCAAAGAAATGTTGATACTCTGGTAAAGACTTTTAAATCATTTTCAGTCTACAGTCATTATCTTCGTAGCCACAGACCTACATGTACAAAGTCTCTGTGACACTCCAAACTTAAATATCTCTTCATGTTTTAACAAGAGTACCATATGACCAGAAAATTTAGCATGCAATAAAACTCACAAATTTCACAAGAGGCCAAGGAATCACAATAGTATCAAAATGCAGGCAAAAGTTCTTCAAACTGCATTGAATGCCAATGGCAAATCATGAAAATTTTGTATCGCAGAAAATGCCATTGTCTCCACTTTGCGAAAGCTTTATGCTGCGAATGTTTCTGGTTTAATCTCCTGCCTGATGCGGAAATTACTTTCACCTATCTAGATGCACATAATATGCAAGTATATCCCTGAATGCTCTTTGGCACCTCCCTCATTCTAATGTGTTGATGGTGGCAGCTCTAAAACAGTCAATTTTTACCGTAACTGACAATTCTGTCCTCAGAGTAGCGTAGTGTTTGCAAGTGACAGAAATAGTTTTTTGTTTCAGTGGGGTTTTATCTTTGTGTGTGTGTGTGTGTTTTCATTGGTGTAGTTGATGTGTTTGTCTCACTAATTACAGTGGAAGTATTTGGTGTTATTTATTGTCACTGGGTGACAAGTCATCATATCTACAAAATGTCAAATGTTCAGGAGAGCAACAACAAAAAAAAAAAAATGGCATCCAAAGCACTGTATCAAATGAGATAGCCTTTCCTTTGACATGCTGTGGTGGCTTTGTTTTGTTTTGTTCGTTTGTTTGTTTGCTTTTTTTTGGGGGGGGGGTTAGACAGCTAGGATTTGGACAGGACATTATTTAACTAATTATCTGACCATTACAAAAAAAAAAAAAAAAAAATCATTTTCAAATTTGAGATACAAGGTCTTGTCACCCCAGCAATGTTATGCCACTTGGTTGTATCTACAATCTGAACCCAGCCTGACTTTCTCACATAAGGATGCAAACCTTGAAAGCATCTTTTCCCACCCTTCAGAAACCTTTTCCTTTGAGAGATAAACAAAAACAAAGACAAAAGCAAAAAACTTGTGTGAAACTCATCCAAAGGACTCTTCATGGCATAGGATGCCTGTCTAATCTTGTGATGGCCGCATTTGATTCAATAACCTTACCAATGTTTAATTGACAACTTCAATTTCTGCTCATTTCGTTCCCACTCCATGCCCCGCCCCCTTTCTCAGCGTGTGTGTATGTGTGTGTGTGTGTGTGTGTGTGTGTGTGTGTGTGGTTTCTGTGACTTCTCACACTCTTTCGAAGGACCGCACACCAGTTTTAGTTTCAATTGCATTGGGGAAGAGAGAGAGATCAAATCCTTCAAAAATAACAGAGTTCCAGTTCCTGATAATTGAGTTTACGGAGCTACTGCTGCTTGTCCCTGAAAGCCAGCGTGGGATATAATTGTTTCGGAGAAAAAAAAAATTGTGAAAAATAGGTATTTGATATTCAGAGAAAAAAAAAGAATGGTACAAGTGTCAAATCTCTCTATATTCGACCTGTATGATTCACATTTTGACCGAAACTTCTAGAGGGAAACGTCTTATTAGAGTTAGCTGACGTCAGCAATGAGAGATAGAAAGAATGAGGAAGAAACAGACAGACAGACAGACAGACGGACAGATGGACGGATAGAGGGATTTCTTGTGGATGATTCACATCTAAACAACCATGAGCATGAAAGAGGAGATGATAAAAAAATGATGAAGAAGAAGGTGTGAATGAGAAGGAAATGACTTGCGTAAACTAGAAAATGAAGGAAGTTATGAAAATAACACTACCTGTGAAGATATTGCATGCCTGTGATTAGCACCATGGTTATCCAGCCAGTAACATCCCCATTAATTGAGTAGGTGAGGTGGTAATGATGTTGGCTGTGCTTTTAGAGTTTGATATGTGAGATAGCATAATCATATTGAATTACTCATACTTATGAAATCAATAAAAATGACAGTAAGGGAGGCACATCTATAATGAAGTCATTTATGATGATGATGATGATGATGATGATGATGATGATGATGATGATGATGATGATGATGATGGAGATGATATTTTTAAAATGTTAATCTAACAGGAAATAATCCTTTTTAAAGTGCAGAGCATTACTAATGCTGAACATTTTGACAGTGATGATGGTGATGATGATGATGAAGATAATAGATAATGATATGAATGATGGTGGTTATGATAATGATAATGACAACTGAGATGATATAAGTGTGATGATAGTTGCAGTTTGATGATAATAATGATGATAATCGTGATGAAAATTAACAATTGCTGCAAGAATAATTAGCATGATGGCTAAGGTAATTATGAAGATGTTTATGACAGCATCAATCAGTTATTACATCTGTGACAGCAGAACGTGATTATAATTAATAATAGGAAGGAATACGACCTAATGATAAAAGAAGGAAATGACAGAGAAAGGTAGGTTTGTGATCTTAGCGCTGTTTAGGTTTCTGCTATAAAGCGCCCTCGTTGTCCACAATTCTAAAATGACAAACTCAGCTGGACAAGAGGATGGAGAGGAAAGTGTCTCCAGATTCCAGTTTATTTCCAAACTGTCCTCAAGCGTGCCATCAATGTCTACTTTTCTCTTCCAAAATAAATACAATCTTGAGGAGCTGAGTCACTTCTTTTCTAGTTCTTTAACAGAGAAAGAGAGAGTGCCATATCCTTTCTGTTACATTTTTTTGTCTTATACTCTTTTTTTTTTTTTTTTTTTTTGCACTCGGCATTTTCTGTGATTGAGGGGGCTGGCTGGACTTCCCGGATAGTTTCCCCACTCCGCTGCGAGTGTGTCACGGCAGATTGCAGGAAGCGTTTCCCTGTATGATGGCGCAATTTAATCGAGAGTTTACACGCGAGCGTCAATCACGGCTAAAGCATATGGCCTACTGATGGATTGTGGCAGAAACTTTGCGAGAAAGAGAGGAATATAGAGGGGGGAAGTTGAGAGGGGGGGAGGATGGAACGGGAGAGAAAGGAAGTAAAGAAGAGAGGAAGAAAGAGAAATGAGGATAGGAGACAGATAAATGAGAGAAAGATAAAGAGAAGATATGTCTAACAGATGGGATGGTTTTCATTTTAATTTTGTTCCTGTGAATGGACTGATCTTCATTGTGTATCATGAGAAAATCTATCATCATGCTTGTCATTTTGCTAAACTGAAAATTCACTCCATTTCTTCAGTTGACTTTAAGAGACAGAATATAATCAGGCACACATGCCTATAAGCCTTTTATTAATATTACCACTTTTGTTCATGTTAACCTGTTGAGAACGGGCTCATTTTGTTCCAACACACATTTCCCATAGACACCTGCCCGAGTATACTCGGGACTAGTCTTCAGTGGGTTAACTATAAACAGCATCTTTCATGAGTCTGTCGGTTACCCTGTAATAAATTTTGTGTGATATGATATTTTGTTTTTGTTTGTATCTTGTTATGAGTGTTATCTCATCCCCACAAACAAAGGTAGTTCTATTTAGGGTCTAATGCAATCACCAGTTATTAGTGTCTAGATAGATGATCTTGATATTGTTTTTTGTTTATTTCACAGAGTCCGTTCAGGGAAACATCAATAATAATTACTGTATTGGTTCCTGTTTGGAAGAGCACAATCTAAGTGTAATTTATTTCCAATTAATTTTCAGAATCTGCCTTTGTTTTGGGATTTTTTTTTTTAATTTCTTTATTTGCAGGGTAGATTTTGTTAGGCGCGGCACCATGAGTTAGTAGGCCTACTGTTATTGAGCCATAATCCCCATATACGGATCAAACTTCAACAAGTTTTGTAGAAAGTTGTTTAGTTTTTTTTTTATGTTATAATTGTTGTTCTTTACTGTTAAAAGAAGGACAAAAAAAAACTTCTCTCAGTGTCTTGCTGTGCATATTGGAGTATGAGCTGTTTGATTGACTGATGGCTACAAAGGGGCGTTCCCTTCATGACACATGGCATTCTTCAGCTGACTGTAGCTACTACTACCTTTACTGTACTCTGTGAGGCTAGAATCTTGAATTTGATTGTGCATTGGTACAAGGAAGAATTTTAAAAAAAGTGTCAGGATTGGGTATTGCAAGGAATAAATGAAATTGAATTATTAGGACCCCGTGGTTTCATCACACAAAGACAGCTAGCGGAGGATATGTCAAATTTTGGAGTGATTTACCCAGAATTAGCTGCATCTCGTCCGGCTGTCTGCTTGGCTAACAAGGATGCCAGCACGGGTGATCAGATATCCCTGTCACTGTTCTGCACTTCAGCCTTGAACAAGTGATTACTGTAATTTGTGTTTGGGATCATCACTTGACTGAATTGTATACCAGAGCCTGTTCCAGCTTGATTAATTTATTCCTTTCATTGTCCTTGGCATTCTTAAGGCTTCTACTGCTTCCTCGTCTTTTTTCAGCATCTGTTTCTTTCTTCTTCTTCTCCTTCTTCTTCTTCTTCTTTTCTTCTTTTTCTTCTTCTTCTTTTCTGCAACTTGTTCTTCTTCATCTTTTTTTGTCTTCTTGTAATTCTCATCTCTTTTGTACTTCTTCATCCTCCTGCATCATTTTGTGTTCTTATTATTTTTTTTTTTCAGGATTCTATATCACCTAGTGCTTTCTGCTTCTCCCCATCACATATCTTTACTTTATTCTCTTTTACTATTTTACAGATCAATCTTTCCTTCTACTGCATAATCATTTTCTTTTTGAATTTGTGTTTATCTCCCCCTCACTTTTCTTTTCTTTTCCTTCTATCCTTATGTTTCCCCCTAATTTTTTCATACACCATTTCTCAAAACTGCAATCTCATCTTTGCGTCAGTATGAGCTCGAATGGGTGAAATTATTACATTAAGATTGTCTCTGATTCTACTACAGATTCGAGCAATGGGAGGACTGCTGAAGTACCTGGACACACGGCGGATCGGGGTGGAACTGGAGCATGCCGACGTGAGCGTACCAATTCTGACTGTCAAGACCTTTTCACTGCAAGTATTTCAATCAGTCGATCCCCCCTTCGAACTGGAACTTTTACAATTACTCGCTATCCGAGTTCATTGCTCTCATGCTTGGCCTGTATGCACATGGGCGAACATGTGTCCTGTCTTCTCACGACATGTTTTGCCACCGTCTGAGAGGGAAAGTCTGGAAAATCATATTTCCCCCTTCCCTCATAATGTATTGTCTTGGCAATGACGATGGGTAGGGTATGAGATAAGTACAAGTGTGGATGACCATATCATGGTGACTATCACAAAAGAACAGCAACATAAAAAACCTCAAAGCAAACAAGATTGAGGCCATAGTATACCAGGAGAGGATACTCCATTTTGAATCATCAAACTCTGAATGATTCAAAACTTTGGTTTCTTTTATGATGCAGCCCTGCGACAAGCATCAAATGTAGAATATACAGTATGCATGGGTGCAAGCATTCCAGAATTTGGTCATGTGTTTCAAAATAAAGAAAGAGGTGGGAATTACACAGATTAACCTGTTGAGGACGGTTTGATTTTGCTACCGCACGCATTTCCCATAGAAGCTTGCCTGAGTATACTCAGGACTTTTCCTAGTCGGGTTAAGGGGTTCCTAAGGGAATACAGAAAATAAATTCTCACTGCATTACATTGACAATAATAATGATGATGATGATAATGATGATGATGATGGTGATGATGATGAAGTAAAAAAAAAAAAAATGAGAAAAAGTTGGAGATGACAAGGATAAAGTAGAAGAAGAAGAAAAAGATGTCATTAACCACAATTAGTCTGTTCCTTCCCAGAGAACCCTGCCATTATGATTATGATTATACCTCAGCAGTGGTAGGTAACTCATTTATTCACCTTGGTCAAGATAAAGATTTGTGGGCAAAATATTGTATCCAAGGATAAATGCACCAGACTGGATTTGAACCTATAGTCTTTTTGCTTACTCTAATTCTGAGCTATAACCACTACACCATGGTGTTTTCACACACACAACACACACAAAAAAAGACACACTAGATCTTCATTGAAAATTTGGCTCTAATTTGAGGGCACTGTGAAATGTACTTGCTTTTTAAATGCTGCATGTAAGTCTTATGTATGGATGCCATGAGTACATTTATTGTGCATTTTAACTATTCAAGTCCGATGACAGCAAATGAAAATTACACGGAATGTAGCTAAATGTGTCTCAGTTTACAAACATTCAAGGAATGTTTACTCTGCAATGATCTATTGAGAAGGTATAGGCAACTAAAGGCAGAAGGGGATCCTTTATAACATTGTGAGACAGTCCTGTTAGGGGTACTGAATAGGAAAGTAGGCCCTACTTATTTCACAAATCAGACCTTTGAAACTTTTTTTTTTCTCTCATGATGATGGGCGTGTATACTCTTCTTTTTAAAAGTCAATTCTAGTTTGAAGATTGAATTCTAGAAACGATATCGAGGAGAGAGTTGAGGAGCGTTCATATCAGTCATTATCCAGTACAAATTGTTGTTTCCAATTCTGTCTGGTTCTATTTAAGCTAAATTTCAGACTGTCGCCATGCTTGGTTCTTAGTCCCACTAAAAGGTCCTGTCCATCAACAGAAATGGAAGGACATTTTAGATTCTTTGGCTCACATCCACCAACTGAATCTTAAGAGTTAAAAAGACCCCCCAAAATGTAACAAAAAACAAACAAATAAAAACAAAACTGCAAAACCATAACCATGTGTTATTCTCTCATCATACTTTTCCAATTTTCCCACTTGGAGAAATTTCCTTTTGAAAAGGCTGCCGCAGATCATACTAAATGAATGGCTTTTATGGTTTAAGATGGAACAAAACTTGGCAGGGGAGGAATTGGTGAATGCCAGCCTGGAAAGGATGAAATAGAATCATCAGCTTGTCTGATGAAATTTGTCCAGAGAGACAAAAGCGATACCAGACCCCCCTCCTCCCCCCCCCCCCCCACCCACCAATACTTTTTGCCATCTCATCTTCGAGTAAGGTCGGGGAAAGTCATTTGAAGAACAGGTGGGCTTGTGTTTTAATTGGAGTGATTGACATAGCATCTTAATTCATTGAAAGAATGCCATTAGGATTGTTTTTAATGACCTTAACAAGTGAGTTTTTGTGGATGTTGTTGTTCATTTAATTGATTTCTGCTGCAACGTTAAGTCAGGATTGCATGATGTACCGGTGTGTAGGTTTAAATGCTCAGGCTATAACAGCCTCATAACAATCTTGCATTTGTCTCAACTGTCAGTTCTTTAAGACTTTCATCAAACTTGTTGATATCAGATGTCAAGTGAACGTGCCCACTAGACTCTTTGACAATAGCCACAGTCACTCTGGCAAAAGATGGAGAAGTATAAGATTGCGATCTTTAAGATCTCAAAGTTTTGCCAGTGTTTCCGTAAACTTCTCGCAAAACTTTCCACCCCAACTACTGATACAATATTTCCGCACCCCTGCCAAACTTCTCAATTTTTTACCAGTGTGACCACTAGAAACTGAAACGTTGCAATCTTAAATTTCTTGATCTTTTGCCAGTCTGACTGTGCCTAATGATCATTATACATTATAATGTGGCAGAGAGACCTTCAAAGAGATATCATGGTATAAACCTGTTTAGAACTGGTTCCTGGATGGTGTAGTACAAGAGTGTGAATGACTTATGTCATACTTTACATACGTGATGATAATATTACCCCCCACAAAAATGTTATTTAAAACTTTGATGTCTAAGCATGACTGTTTGAGAAGCATTTCTCTGTATGCTTTTCCAGCCCTCAATCACCATCTTTGTTGTTTCTTTCTTTCTCTCTTTCTTTCTTTTTTCTCCTTTTCCTCCAACATTGGGAAGAATGTTGAGAATTCATCCAGCCAGGGCTTTTATCATCCTAAATATGACTGCTTTTTCTGAGAAACCATAAATCACTGGGGAGACTTCATCCAGACCTAAAAGAGAAGAAGAAGAAGAAGAAGGAGGAGGAGGAGGAGGAGGAGGAGGAGGAGGAGGAGGAGGAGAAGAAGAAGAAGAAGAAGAAGAAGAAGAAGAAGAAGAAGAAGAAGAAGGAGGAGGAGGAGGAGGAGGAGGAGGAGGAGGAGGAGGAGGAGGAGGAGGAGGAGGAGGAGGAGGAGGAGGAGGAGGAGGAGAAGAAGAAGAAGAAGGTGGCATGATGCCATGCAGCAGAACTTTTGGTTGTCAGGCAAAGTGAAACCCCTGTACAAAGACCACCCAAGGGTGACAGAAGAATTGGCCTTTGTGGGCAGGGGTCATAATTGGACAAGTACATTAGTATATTCACATAGAAAGAAATTAAAGGAAACAAGTTTAGTGGTGTTTATGATGAAATGGTGGTCTATATGGATGAGTGGCCTTTATGGATTGGTTGCCTTTATGGACAGGTAGTTTCCTTGAACACGTTGCCCTAGTAGGGAGGTGGTCTTTATGGCCAGGTCGTCTTTATGGAATGGTGATCTTTATGGACATGAGGTCTCAGTGGAAAGGTTGTCTTTATGGACAGGTGGTCTTTGTAGACAGGTGTTCTCTGTCAACAGGTGCATTTAAAGGACAGGTGGTCCTCATATATTTAAAGATGGCCTCTCCAGGCAGGGTGCTGATATCACAGAGCTTGATGTGTGCTGAAGTTTCAACATGGTGAAAATAGTCTGTGCATACAACATCTTTGTTTGAAAATACAGCAAAGTGCATTTTACAGCAACCAAGAATAAGATGAATCATCACATTCTATGACACAACATTACAATCACTCAAGAGTGCAGAATCTGCTATCTAGCTGGTCTAATAAATTGAAATGTTGTACTGCAGTGAAACCTGTGTACAAAGACCAAAGCAGGCAGAAAAAAAAAAGTGGTCGCCATTGGCAGATGGTCCTTATAGACAAGTTCATGAGCTTGTGAAGTGATCTCAGCGGAAACAAAGTTTGTGGTCTTAATGGGCAGATGGTCTTTATATACAAGTGGTCGCTGAAGTCAGGTTTGACTGCTTTAGAATGTGGTGAAAATGTATTCCGATACATGCATTGAGTTTGTCTCACTTTCGGTATCTTTTGAGACATGCTTTGAAGGATAGAATATTAGGCACTACGACACAAGTGCTCTATTTATAATCTACTTGTATATTTCAGTTACCTTGATTAGATGAGGTAAGATAAGTCAAGTGTTTTTTTCTTCCTCTTTTTTTGTGACATGCGTTTATTTTTGGATCATTATTATGTTGGAGTTATGTTCCCTGTTTTTTTTTTTTTTAATCAGCTTTGCTTCATGTTGTTTTTACCCTGGACTAGTTGTTAACTAATGACATTCTGCATTCTTGTTTTTTTCAGCACATTATGATAGGAGCTACCATCTTTGATAATGCACAACAGCGCGCAAATTTTCTTTGATTTGTTGTTGTCGCTTTGACATTTCAGCCATGAACCGCGCTGGCTATTTATGGCTTGCAGTTGTAACTGGTGCCAAGAAAACTGATTGGTTTGTCATTGAGGATGCAACAGTTGTTTTGAGATAAAGTTCAGGGAGAAAGCAAACTTTTTTATTAATGATGCATCATATAATTAAGACGCACATGTTTGGATGTTTGTGCGATGCATGTCACATCAAAAACATCGCACTTTGCTCACTGTGAGGTGATTCCACAAACAACAAATAAGAAGATAGCTGAGTAAATGCCAAGCAAGTTGGTGTGCAAGGGCAACGCTGATAACCTTTCAGTCCCCACTGACGTATATGTAAGGTGTAATATATATATATATAAGCCTACTGAGCTCAACATTAGTGGTGGCCCGGTGGCCTGGGGCCACCAGAAATAGATGTTGGACCACCACTATAACAATAAACAAAAACAAAAACAAAAAAAAAATTCATTGTTGGGCCACCAAAGGAAGAAGTTAGTGTCAAGCCTTGATATTTATTGCTATATTTACCAGAACTCAACATTGCGGGTAGCCTGGTGGCCCAGGGCCGCGTGAAATTGATGTCGGGCCACCAAATTTTCATACAGCTTATCTTTTGGTAACCCGATCAGGCAACTAAGATTCAAAATGTATTGGTGGTATTTTCGTTAACACTGCTACACTCCTTTTTCAGGCCACCAACATTTCATATTTAGCAGTTTTAGTGGCCACCTGAGAAAAAATTAGTGTTGAGCCCTGTGTATACATATGAATATAATGTATTTTTTTAAAAGACATTTATTCACATATTTGTATTATTATTTAATTTCTTAAAGGGGAAGGCTAGTAACTGATCAGTGGGAATCAATGGAAATGCTGGGAGATGATTGTTCAAATCCTTATGGGATTCATTCAAGAGTTCATTGTATATCTGTTGTTGTGTGAAAATGATTTGCTTCAGAATGGTCTCATATTCAAGTAATGTGCAGATTAATGCTCCGTCACTGACCAGGGACGCTAACCTGGAAGCATTAAACTGCACATTACTTGAATATGAGACCATTCTGAAGCAAATCATTTTCACACAACAATAGATATACAATGAACTCTTGAATGAATCCCATAAGGATTGGAACAATCCTCTCCCAGCATTTCCACTGATTCCCACTGATCAGTTACTAGCCTTCTCCTTTAAGTAAGACTGTGTGTGTTAAGTTATATCTTCAAGAAGTATTCCCTATTTTTTGCCAGCAGAGAACTTCATGTTTGTTTGATGCAGGTGTCTTAAGACTTGAATACAACCACAACATGGATGCATGGCACATTTTCCACATGTTTGTTTGTTTGTTTGTTTATCGGTCAAAATGTTTTTGTTTTTTTGTCATTGATATCGAGTGATATCCCATCAAATAACCAAATGAGAGTATCAGATCCCATCATCAGTCAGTCTTTGGAAATTTATGGAGAATTCTTTTGCTGCAACCAACCACAATTGTTGATACAGACATTGGGACCTGGAAGTTTTGTTGACCTTAGGTGTGTTCTGCTTCTTCATTGCAGCATTTCGTTACATTCTTGAAATATTAACAGCAATACATAGCCTTTCGTTGGAATAATAAATCGGTGGTCCCATCATGGTCATGTATCAACAGAGCAACTGCGTTTAATTCAATATTGTGTCGCATTGGAATAGTGTTGTGATAGACCCACGGATAGACAAGTTGATAGATGATTGAGAAATCTCTTGGCTTGACATATATGGGAATATACTGTATAGAGAGTGATAGATGAACCCTTTCTATGCTAATGAATCAAATGTGCACAAATTCCACACACATACCTATGGACGTGAAATTAATGTGGCATACAGAGGGTTAAAGGTCCTGTTTACCTTTGGGAGCAGTGATTTAAAAAATTTCAAGATATCACATTTGATGCATATGTGTAGGTCAGTTGTATCACAAAACATCCTATCATATAAGAAATAAGAATTGTACGATAGAACCTAAAATATGAGGAGATATCACTATTTTCTCAGTAAACGTAATGGCAGACAGTTTAGTCTGGAAACATTTTTATTATCTCCATTGTTCACATTTTGTGTATTTAACAATACTTAACATTGATTATACTAATTCAAATTTTTGCATTGGTTGTTTCTATCCCTAACTCACATTTTGGAACTATTTTGAAGCATTAATGCTGGGTTTTTATTTCATCTGCAAATGGTAAAAGATAGGTAGAATCACATTTAAAGACAAAGAGAGAAGATCAAATGTTCAAGTGATATCCCCGTAGCTAAACAAGTAAAATAGTTGATAAGCATTAAAGGAAGAAAAATCCTACTCCTCGCAGCCCATCTTTCCAGAAAAAACAGATGATGATATAGAATGATCAGCAATGTTCTTTGTTATAGTCTTCCTGTATCATATCATACAAAAAGCTCTATAAAATTCAATTGGAAATTAATATACGGTAAAACCTGTGTACAAAGGCCACCCAAGGGCAGACAGAAAAAGTGGTCTTTGTGTCAAGATGGTCTTTATAGACATGCTCTTGAATGTATAAAAGAGATCTGAAGGTAGACAATTTTTGTGATCCTAAGCGCAGGTGGTCTTAACGTACTGATGGCCACTAATAAAGTCTTGAGGTGATTTTGGAAACGTATGCTAAAGCTGACAAAAGTCAATTAAGTACATATTTCAGTTTCAGTTTCAGTTTGATATTATTTCTGCATTTTCCCATGAAAATCATACATAGTTTATGCATGATTCTCTCTGAAAAAAAAGGATTTGCAAATGATATGATTTATTAACAATGCTTACAGTCACAGGTTGGCTCTGCTCTTTATCTTTTGTAATAGACCTCATATATACCAGAAAACTCTCTGTGAGTATTCGAATGAGGAGGAAGGTATGAAAAAATGGGTCATGGTTAATGAAGATATTTTCAGTTCCAGTGCTTGAGTCTGCGCTGATGGCATATCAGGCATGATGTATACGTGCCATTCATCTTAATGTGGTTAGCTGCATTGTTATTACATATCCCATGCCCATGATGATGTCTCACATGAATGGATTGCCCACGGCAATGACCGAGTTAAACTTGCAGCCGCAGGTTGTATGATTCAACGACAGAAAGAGAGAGAGATGGTGGAATCGGGGGTCAGAACCCGCTCTCTTGGATCGACAAAAATACATCGGTCTCTTTTCTGCCTTGTAAAGTTTAGCAAGCATTTGTACAGACGCTAGGAGGAAACAGTGTGGCGTGTGAGGGAAGATTATGGGCGGTAATTTCATTCAGAAATATGTGCTATTTTTCTTTTTTTAAAGGGTGGAAGGACTTCTCTTTCTTTTTCTTTTTTTTTTCCTCAAGTGAGGAGATAATGTTTATGACAAGTTTGCGAGGGGGAGTCGTGATGGATCATATCCGTGCGTGTCACTCAGCATCGCCGTGGCGATATGACGGAGAATCCCCCGCTGGGAGACGACTCATGCCGGGAGGAAAGTTTCGTCCCCCTCGCTCAAACTCCGTAACCTTTCTCGCTTCCCTCTCCCGGTTCTCATCCTCCATCTACGCCAGATGCTGAATCAGAATCTTCCTCTTCTTTCTGACGATCCGTCTGTCTGTCTGTCTGTCTGTCTGTCTCCTTTATTTTCTGCCTCTTTCTAATTTTTTTCCCCTTTCTCTCTCGATCCCACCCCTTCTTACTTCCAGGTCCCTGATTTAAACTGTCTTGACAAATTGGTCACACTGTAATCGTTAGAATTTCACTCATGGGTCCTTTATCTACTTTGTCTCATCTGGTGTTGTTGGTGTTGTTGCAATTTCTTCTACAGTTGTAGACACCAGAGTTCTTCTCATCCAATCAGAAACTACAACTTATTAATGTCTCTGAACTCGACAGGTCAAACTTTCAAAATGTTTTTATGAATACAGCCATCTCTTGTTGAAACAGGGAGAATGTGAATGTTTTTGGAGGTCATGTGTGGCATTCGTTTTGCAAGAAGGATAGTGGTAAAAGCTTGTTAGTGTGATTTAGAAAAAAAAGAAATGTTTGCACAAAGAAATTGTGAAAAAGGAAGGAAGATTATCAGTCAGTAATTCAGCTGATTTCATTTCTGAGAAGAGAAATATCGTTTAGATGTTGATCTGTCAAAGAAATTTGTCACCCCCTGTGCATCTATTTTTATCTCTATGTCCTCTTAGATTAAAGTTCGTATGTATGTTTAAGTATGAATATGTATGTGTGTCCATATCTTTTTGTATCTTTCCATTTTATTTCATGTGTTCATATTTGTGTGTTTTTTGACAGAAAAAGAAGGAAGGAAAAGTTAAAGAGACAGATATTTGATATAATGTGGGAGCTATCGCTGCTTTCAACAAAAGTTCTTGAATAACTGTGTTTCATATTTTTCTTGCTTAATACAGAATCCTAAATGGTTTACAGCATTGTGGGACTGCCCTTTATGTCATGAAATTCTAATTGCAGCACTATATGACTATGTAAAACATCCCTCCCTGTAGGAGTGACCTGGTCAGTGTGGATGTGGACACTTACAGCAGTCTGCAGATCTTCCAGAAGGAGAGCCATCCGTCGGCCTACAAGTCTGGGGGCAGCGGGGCCAAGGAAGGCCTTAGTCTCTTTGGTGAGTTGGTCCCACAAACCTTGGTCTCAACACCACCAATATCAATCATTAAAGCACCTTCAATAGCAGGTGTTTTTCTACAGCTATAGGGATAGAAAATTTTTTAATAGAATTAAAGCATTGTATTTATTGAATTCATATCATTTTTTTTTTTTTTTTTATATAGATACAATGCACCATTTTGAAATTTGAACGTCACACGTCAGTCGTCCTTGTTTTCCCAGTGTAGAGTAACAGCAGCAGAAATGTCACACAGCACGCAGTGGTTTCACTTTGTATATAAACTGTGACTGATTGACTAATGATTCCTTTAATAGTTTATCATATCTCCTCATTGCTGCTTCAGAGAATTGCTGTCAAGAGTGGTTTTAAAGTGTGTAGATTGAGTCATTGCTTGGTCTCTAATTTTCTCCGTAGGGGTGTTGAACCGAACAAGATCAGCCATCGGTAGTAAATTAATGAGGTAAAAAATAGCCCAGTTGGTATGATATTGTCCCAAACTTTCCACTTTGGAGCCCATGTTTTACTTTGAATTATGACTTGGACGACGTGAACTACATGCTCGTTTTAAGATATCAATTACTTTGCATAGTTAATCTTACTGCATTACATTTGTGTATAATTTAATGTTCCTATCCTGAAGAATTGTTAAGATTTGTTGATTTTCATCAATCGTCCACATTGTCCATGTTTATATTTAATCATTCTGTTAACATATTAATGTTTTGTTTCTTAAAAGTGTTCTCTTGTGGTTTTTTTTTTTTCAAAGTTGAACATTTGTTTGCTTCTTTTTGCATGAAGTTTTGAATTCCACTTTTCAATTGAATTGAAGTGAATTCAATTTTATTTAATTTATTGAATTTTCAAATTGATATCCTCAAAAACTGAAAGCCAGAAATCGTCAGATGGCTTAAATGACATGAAAGGTTTTCTCGGTTGCTTCATCTTATAGTATGTGACAATTAAATAACAGTGTGCCTCTTTTCATAGGTAAGTGGGTTGAAAGAATTTTTGAAAAGTGTTTTTTTTTTCAGACAAAGAGAATTAATGAAGTTGTGCATGGTCAAAAATGATTTCACTAACAGCTTGAAATGCGAATATAGTGTGATGAGTACCTGTGTGTAGCAGGCTGACGCAGAACGAACGATGAGTATCGTATACACACTGACACATAATGAGTGGCCCATGTCATACCGTCTCCTCTTTTTCTTTCAGTCAAGCAAATCCCTCGTCGTTACAACAAACAGAAGGTTCCAGAGTAAAGCCGTGACACCCCTGTCAGCGTTTCTTAGCAAAACTTGGAACTTATTCATGCTGGCTCACAGTGTATGTCCCCAAAGGAAATTAGTAAACAGTTGGGCTTAGCTTGTGGAATTGGTGGGGGGAGGGGGGCAGCGAATTTTAGGGAAAGAGGTACGCAAGCTGTTGACAGTTCCAAACAGGTGAATGAAAGTAAAAGGAAAAAGAGAGGGAGAGGAAAACGAGAGGAGAAAAAAAGGTTAAAAGTTTCGTCAACGTTTGTCAGTTTTCATGAAAAGACGCATGTCCCCTGCTGACTCAGCGCTCATTCATTAGTCTACTTCCCCCCTCATGGTAAACTGGACGCGAGGCACGCGAAAGTGCTCCAGTTGTCTGGCGCCACCTCGCGCATGCAACCATAATTTTTCGTCGCCAGCCCCTTCACCTTTCTCGTCGCGGCTGTCGCTGACCTGACCTTGGTATTATGCTTTGCTTTGTATGTTTTTCTTTTAAAGCCGCAACCAAGGAGATGGCTGAAATTCCCCAGCAGGCTCATCTTTGCCCGAAGATCTGCGAATTGGGATAAATTCGAGTTGACTGATTAAATCTCTACCATGGCCAATGATACTGGAAGCAGCCAGTATTGGTGCTCCATTTTTTGAGAGCCCAATAGATTCTGTGCATATTGCTGTCTGATGAAGAAAATATGCCAAAAATAGCACAGCATTCACACAAAGTTACCAGATAGTATGAAACTGGTATGTTAAGTAGCTAGCTCATGAATTTGGTGAGGGGTTCCAGTAGATGGTTGCATTGTGTGTTTATAGGCTTCAATACAGCCATGGCAGCATCTGCTTTCTCACCTGGCTTGTTGATCAGGGGTGGATCCAGGAATTCTGTAAAGGGGGAGGGGGCGCAACTAATATTTCTGGTGCCACTTCTGGGTTTCATTTCATTTTTTCCTTTTTATTTCTTTTGTTTTTAACCAAAAAGTAAAGGGGGGCGTGCACCGTTTGTGCCCCCCTCTGGATCCGCTACTGTTGATGGATACAAAAAGGAGCAAAAGATGGATGCTTTTTGGCTATCATGGGCTATCTAAGACTAGCATAATGGAACAGTTATTCAGCGTCCTTCACAGCAAAAGATGATGTTTTCTCGTAAGTTGACTTTGACAGCCAGTAGTTTCTGACAAAACTATATACTACAGTGGAAGTAGTGTGTTGGGGAATCCAGTGTCACTTAAACTTTAGGATGGTTCTGGGCTCATTACTATAAGTAAACTTAATACTTACTATGGACCACATTGCAATCCTTAAAAGCTTTTCTTCTGTAAGAAAAACAAACAAGCAAGTACATGATTCAAGTAGAACCTAAAGGAGGGTTTCATGTCCTAAGAAAAAAAAAGACAACAGGATTTTAAAGCAATTACAGACTTCTTTCCAACTAAGTAAATTCCTGAAATAAGTCAATTCATTAAATTTTCCTTGTAACAGGTGCTTTTGGTTTTTCATAACACTTTCAGCCCATGTGTGGTAAAGGATATTGTTAACCTCAGCATTATCCAAAAAAAAAAAAAAAAATCTCATGAAGTAGCTGGTTGTAATCTGAAAGAAGGAAATGTTTGTTTAGATTTGTGTTCATCTCTTTGATATAAAGTAATTTTGTGCCAAGATATTTGCCTTGTTTTCTTTTCACCTTTAACCAACTGTTTCTTGTTGCTGTTTTAGTGCAGTTTGCGTTTAATGTGCTTTTTGTTTTGCCCTCTGTTTTCAATAATATGTTTTGGATATTTGCCAATGAGATCGGTTATAGCCACCTTGATTAATGCTGAACTTGCTTTCGCCATGATGGCGAAAAGCCATCCAGTTTGCCAAAGCGTACATTGCGCCTTCCATGAAAAGGCAACCTCTTTGGGCATCAAACTTTCTCACTGAGATTTCTTTACAGGTGAGAATTCAGTCCTCTCTCTCATGAGAAAAGGAGACTTTGAGAAGATGATGCAAATATATTATGTGACTACCCAGCCCAAAACCCACAAGAAATAGGCACAAACTGAATTTCCACTTGTCTGCATAGTATCAAAGAGTAAACTCTGAGCTTTAAAATGTTATGTAACTTGTTAAAACTTTGCCACCCTAACCCTTTCAAAAAGTGATCGAAATAAGCATTAGGAGGTGTAAAACGTGACTTAATTGTTCTATTTCACAGTGAAGGCAGCACCTGTAAAAAAAAAAAAAATAAATAAAAAAAAAAATATATATATATATATATATATACATATATATATATGTATATGTATATACATTGATTTAAGTTATGTTTTAAACCACAAAATTTTGACAGTAGGTATAAAAAAGATTAAGATTTGTCTTCTAGGTTAAGACAAGCTTTAAAAATTTGAGTCCGTCAACCCAAATGACTCTTTTAATCCATTACAGAGAATCCTAATCAGCAATTTTTTTTTTTTTTTGTGGGCTTTGAGCAGGACGGTCATATATGCAACTGTCATGAAACCAAAGATGTTTGCGTTTTCCGAATGTCAGGCAAGTTTTGTTTTGTTTTGTTTTGTTTTATGAGTGTTTGATTTTGCTATTCACAGTCAAGTTGCAAAATTAGTAGCATCATAAATAACTGTATATGGAGTAAGCAGCATCTACCTGAGTAATACAAAAGAATGTACCACAGTAATGATATGGTCTTCTATATCCAAGAAAGCTTCTTCAGTGTTACGACTGCTCTACCAGAAGGCCCTGTCATTATTTACCCTAGCGTTGCCAGGTATCCATTTATTCACCTGGGGGAGCAAAAGTGGGTAAAAACA
This sequence comes from Diadema setosum, assembly GCF_964275005.1. Classification (NCBI taxonomy): domain Eukaryota; kingdom Metazoa; phylum Echinodermata; class Echinoidea; order Diadematoida; family Diadematidae; genus Diadema; species Diadema setosum. The sequence goes on along the minus strand of NC_092697.1, from coordinate 35,971,891 downwards.
CCTTGTCCAAGGATGTAGGCATTTGATAGGATTTGAACTCGGGACCTCCAATGGAAAGTCAAGAGTCTTTTCCACTATGCAATAGTGTCTCCACAGTAAAATTTGAACAAATCAGTATTCAGAGCAATCAAGCTTTCTTATTGAATGCATTGCATCAAATCATTTCATGGGAACTAGGAGAAATGGTAGAGAGATGGACTTGTGCCTTTAACTCTTTGATTACAAGTTGTTTGATTTCCCAATAGGGTTGACACCTTCCTCACCTGTTACCAGTAATGAGTGGGTTAAGTGAGTTGTGAGATATCCCGAATGAGCGAGTCATGTTCTAAAAATGTTCTGTGGCAGAGTTTTATGTGAGTTTTTACATGAGCTTTAGGTAGCTCGGTAACACTGATCTAAGCACAACTGCTGTCAGTCTCCTTATCTGATTACCACAACAATAAGAGATTTTGAGATGCTGGTTGCAACATTGTTAAGTTTTAAGTTATTTTTAACTCAGACTTTATTTTTGCTCTCTTTTTGACTATAATTATGTCAAGTGAGGTAAGCAATTTTTATGGCTTTATTAAGATGAGAAGATAATCTGCAGTAGAGAGATCTTCAGATTAAAAAGAAAAGGGTGTGATATACAATTCTGACCTGACTTAACTCGTTGAAGACTGGTGCCAATTTTACTCCTGCAGGTGTCTATGGGAAACATGTGTTGTAACAAAATCAGCCTGTCTTCAGTGGGTTAAGGCTACTGTTTCCTCGTTCTGGTGCCTTTTGTTTCACTGTCACTAATACCTCAACATTGACGTCACCGTTACATGTCAATGTTCTTGACGGTGGAACCCTGCAATTTATTTCTATTCACTATTTTGCGTGTTTGATGTGTTCATTCTTTACTTTTGGAATCACCTAAAACAATTTTGCACGAGAGTGGATGGGTAGAGTAGTCCTGTGGTACCAAGCAAAGATGTATGAATTGATCCTAGAGAGGGGACACAGCTAGCACTCCTTTATCACAAATGGGGTCATACAAACGCACACTCAAGAACGACCAAATGAAGAGACAATCAAACAAAAACAAACAAATACTGTAAAACCAGAAATTTTCACATGCATGAAACTTTTGCAAAATTTGTTGCTAGATTTGTGAAAGTAAAATGCACGCAGAAGTATTTGTGTAAACAATGCATTTAATGCCGGTAGCAATTCATGAAAGTTTCAAACCACACACACACACAAAAATAAAGGCTGTCGGCTCCAATTTCAAACTATTGGTCATAGAGGGCGCCAGGCCACTTTCAACTGTAGCCTCATAAGGTTATCTTGGTGACTGCTAACTACTGTCAATCAGTGTTGTATTACCTTGGCTGTAGAGAAATGTGACAAGTTATATCAATGCCAGTTTTAAAACACACACACACACACACACACACACACGCACACACACCAAACTTACAAACAAACCAGCAAACAAACAAACAAACAAACAAGTAACCAAAAAATTCATGAGTTGATCCTGATTAGTATGATTCACCCCTCACACAAGCACTAAAATGTCTTGCTGATGGTTTTAGTTCCCCTACTTATTTTATCTAATTTTTTATTTTTTTTTTCTTCTCAGGCTATGGTTCTTGCATCCCCCTCGCAATCTGGGCCTCCTAAGAGAGAGGCAGGAGGCCGTTGCATTCTTCTTGAATCCACGGAATGCTGAGGTGACAGCCTCGCTTCAAGACTGCCTCAGGAATATCAAGAATGTTCCGGTAAGTGTGCACATTAATTACTTGAATTATATATTAGGAATTCAAGGAAAGAACTGTAAGAGACTGACATATTGGGAGTAATCTGCTAGGTCAATGACACCGAACGCATTTCTATGGCTGTAACTGTCACTGTTGTCAATATTATGATTTTCATTATTATCGGCATTATCTTCATCATCAATACTATCTTCAGCATCATCAATACTATCTTCAGCATCATCAAGATCCACTTGTAGGAATGTAAAATGTGATAAATTTCTGGATATGAATTGAAATGTTGTTGGTTTTTTTCTGTTGATGTTTATGGCCAATTTACTGTATGTGTGTGATGACATTTCACAATCTCATAGGTATCCACTAGGGGTGGTGCCTGTAGTGGCAAATCAGACAAGCTACCAAACATTGTCTATTATAGCAACTTATTATTGGCATGCATTATTTATGGGATGAATTGATCAAATACTGGCTTTTTTTTTTGTACTTGTCAATCTGACAGAGAATTTTCAAACAGATGCAGCAAGCCCAGGTTTCTATCACTGACTGGCAGTCACTGTACAAGGTATGACTCCCATTCTCTCTCTGTATATCTATCTTTCTATCCATCTATCTACCTCTCTCTTTCTCTGTAGTTTTCTCTCTCTATGTATATCTTTCTCTCTTCTATTTATCTACCTCTATCTATTTCTCTCTCTCTCTCTCTATCTATCTATCTATCTATTGATCTATCTATCGATCTGTCTATCTATTATTATTATTATTATTATTATTATTATTATTATTATTATTATTATTATTATTACTGTTCTAATAGCACATAATACCTTTGGCAAGGTCTCTATATATCTATCTATCCATATATATGTATATATATATATATATATATATATATATATATATATATATATATATATATATATATATATATATATGTCTATCTATCTATCTATCTAGCTGTCTATCTTTAAACAATTACATGGTAATCAATCAAGAAGCATAAAAGAGAAGCATAAATCAAGTAGATTTTTCCACATGGAAATCCAATCTTGTAATCATTTTCTGTTCCATCAGATTATTGTTCAGTAAAACTTCACTTTGCAAACATGTCCTTTTACACTTTTATTTTGTTGTACACAGTTGTTGATGTTGACAGAGCACCACTGTCCTTCCAGATTAGAAAGAAATAATAAACTGCTTTGAAATTTCTTGTAGTGTCATCTTTAATGTCATTTTGTTTTCCTCAGCAAAAGAGTGTGTGATAAGCAAGAAGGAAATGTTAGATTTTATGAGAAAATTGAACATGCACTGTTGATCACGTTGGGAGCAATGAGTACTTGTCTCTCCCATTTTGTCATTAATTTAATTTAGATTAGAAGAACTTAAATATATCAAACAACAAGTACAAAACATTAGGTTTACTCAATTTTTACTTTTTGCTTTTTTTTTCTGAAAGAATAAGATTCATTTCAAAATACAGAGAAATCTATGTAGTGATACAAAGACCACCCATAGGGGATGGAAAGAACAGGTCTGCATAGGCTAGGTGGTCTTTGTACACAGATGGTCACCAAATCAAGCTTGACTGCAGATTCTATTCCTAATGCACATTCCACCTTTTTTCATGTTTTTTTTTCTTTTTTTCTTCTTTTTACAGACTGCATACAATGCCATTGTGATAGCTGATGTGTGCAGATCACAGAGAGGACATGCTCCAATCTTCAGAAAGGTAAATTGCTTGATTATTGCAGGCCATCTTACGTTTTCATTGTCTTTTCATTATTTTGCACCTGAGGAATTGTTCTCACTAAGAGCATATCTGCAAGTGCTTGTCATTTGAAAATATGATTGCAATAGGTTGATGTTAACTTCAGAATTTCTTGCACATCTATATTTCTGTGTTTAACTGCTACATGTTTTCAGTGAAGATATCAGATCATATAAATTATGTGATGCACGTTGTTCACAACTTAAGTTTGTGCTACCTATGAAGAGTAGTTATTTTTGAACTGTCTTAAACACATTATTGAATAATGTACACTAATTACTCAGTGTACAATGTACATTATTCAAAATAAGACTTGATTGCATGATGTGCATAAATTGTTTTGTAAAACAGAAGTGGAATTCTGGTAATGAGTCACAGTGAGTAATATATAATGATGTTATCACCTCTTGTAAACTCTGACAATGTATTCCTGCATTTTTATCTATGACTGATCATTACCTTGTAATTGAGTGAAAATTAATGGCAGGTGATCTCCCGACAGTAGGGCATAATAAATTCACTATTTCAAGTCATCCCTAAGTTTAGCATTTGCTTAGATTCTAAGTTTCAAACACAAACTAGGTAGCAGCAGTTACCGTTTTCTTCCATTCACTGTGAGTGGCATCTTCATCCAAGGAATTGTTTCATATCTTCTCTTGATAGGTCGTACATTAGAAGTCCTGATGTACAGAAACAGAAAATGCTGTGAATACTGTGTATCCATTCATGCAGTAGGATTTATGATTTGCAGAACAGACCTGAGTTTGAATACAGTATGGCAGATATTTTGTGAGCATGATATTGTGCATATCATAACTTGTACAACAGTCTTCTAAGTGATTCCATATATGATTATAAAAAAAACAACAACTAATGACAAGTTGAGAAGTTATAAGCCTCATCCCTCTTTCAGAAGCAAATTGAGCAATTCGAGCAATTTGCAGGTGTCTCGCCATGGACATGAAATACATCATAAATTCTGTGCATTATGAGGAGTCACCCCCAAAATTTGCTGCAAAAGAAGAAAAGAATGTAAGAGATGAGACCATCGCAAAATATAGAGCATAACAGTAGTTGGGATATTGACTGTACATTGTTTTAACCCCCTGTGCAGATCACAGAGGCATTCACTGAAGACCTCCATCATGTGGCACTGGCAATCAGTCAGTTGGTATGCAAACAATTCTTCTCTTTCATCTTTGTCATCTTTTTCATTTTCACTTATTTATTCATGTTTACATGATGTATGTATGTATGTGTATATAAACACATATGTTGATATGTAAACAGATGAACGGATGGATGGATAGATGTACAGATAGATATATAGAAAGACGGACAGGTAGAAATAGATGGATAGATAGATAGACAGGTAGATGGACAGATAGATAGATAGATAGATATATAGATAGATAGATAGATAGATAGATAGATAGATAGATAGATAGATAGATAGATAGATGAATAGATAGATGGATAAATAGATGGATAGATAGATTGATATATAGATAGACAGATAGATAGATAGACAAATATATAGACAAATACATAGATAGATAGGCAAATTAATGGATATGTTTAGATTATCAGTCACTGGGCAATGGAGAGTCCCCTTCAGAAGTACCTGGTACACAGTATAAGATGACAAGATGACTAGATTTGTAATTGAATAAAAGGTTTTAAAAGAGATTAATGATTTTTAGAGCTAGTGAATACAAGTGATAAAGTTTACAGAAAATGTCACTGTGTCAAGTGTACTGATGAGCTTTCTATTTCATCCTTTTAACAGTAGTGACAATGACTGTGGTATGAATGAGTAATTTGGTCACACACTTATTGGACTGTATACCTGGACTGTTCTCTTGTGTATGCATGCATATCTGTTATTTCAGGTTGACTTTGAAGAGTCATTCAGCCAGAACCGGTTTGTGGTGAAGCCCAAAGTTGATGAAGAATTAGACCGCAGTAAGAATTGGTTTCATTATCAAAGTGTTATGTCATTTAATCTTTAATCAGCATGAGAAGTGAGAAAACAAAGAGAGATCATGGCTTTGCACTGTTGCTCAATTTTGGAAAGTTGGACGTTCACCATTCATTTGGTGATGCAACTTTTACATAAACTTTGTACAGTCTAGATATCTAAATTGAACGCCTGGATATAGTGCAGTGTCATTCAAAAGAAGATTTTGCTGTTATTGAGTTATTTTGTCATCATGTTTTGTGTCATTATCTGTGTTGTTGTGCTCATGATTCCTTCATTGCAGTTTAGAGTGTCACTTTGCTACAGAAGAGCAAAACATGAAACCTGAAATGTATAGGCAAACCCAAACATGGTGTAGGTCTATTTAAAGGGGCATTTGAATAGATGGTGACAGGACATTTGCTGCTGCGGCAATAAGCCAGTTTGTAATTAGCTCGTGTACACATTGATACAAATGAACTTTCTTTTTTCTCAATTGGTTAGGCACTTCACTCATTTTCAAAGCGGCATAATGCATAAGCTTGCCCGATGTAACAATTTATGGAATTCATGTTCAAACAAAGAATGAACTTGCGTTTAGATCAGGTGATGAGAATACTCCATCAGTTGACAGTTTAGCAGGCATCCATTTCATTGTTTTGTTTTTGAATGCAAGCACTCTTGCTGTCAGGTGGATGTGCTGGCAAGCACCATTTTGATGGCATACTTGCCAACTAATAAGATTTAATCAGATTCAGTAAGATTTTTTACATTAAAAATAGCAAAATAAGATTTTCTGTCAGAGAAATAAGATTTAAAAAAAATATTTAGATATACCTTTCATGTGTATTTTCTGAAGATTTGACTGAAAGTAAGATTTTTAACTTCAGTTTGCATATAAAATAAGATTTTTGCAATCCACGAGTGAGATATTTCATCTTGAAATGTTGGCAGGTATGTGATAAGGATCACATGAATATTATCATCTCATCACAGATGCTTATCTCGGTGAATTTAAAAACTAATATGCATGTTGGTACAAATGACCTTTTTCTGCTCATGCACAAAGTGGAATTATGAACTGGTCTATTGCTCCGGTCTTATTTTCTCCAAGAACTTAGAGTTAGGGTTAAGGTTTTGATAGGGCTTTAGGTCTAGTTTAATGTGAGGATTAGAATTGGGTCAGGGTTATGTTTGTAGGTAGGTTTTAGGTGTGGCTCAGCATGCAGATATTCCTGGGAGCAATTGTCACAGGAGCAGATGTCGTGGAACCAAATAGACATATGTCACGTTTGTGTTCCATTGTGTTTCAGGAAAGAGGACCTACAGCACACTGCCCAATCTCATGACTCAGGTGGCCAGGGAGGAGCTAAAGAAACTCAGTGAGGAGATCGAAGAATGCTCAGTCATCTATGTACCTCAGGTGAGGGGATGGGGGGGGGGGGATACTGGGGAGGGGGAAGGGGTTGGGATCATACATTTCATCTTCATTTTCATTTCATTTACTTCATGTTTTTAAAAAGTCACTGTGCATACACCACACCAGGGCCACATTTCATATAAAGTTGATATGATAGCAACTCTTGCTGGACTGACCATTGTCATGGTAATGACAAGAATCCAGCCTCCTGATTGGCTGTTGCTATGGGGAAGTTACCATTCCAGCAAGAGTTGCTATCCTAACATCTTTTATGAAATGGGGCTCAGACCTGCCAAATAGTACAACTATACACCTGATGGTGGACTGTACTTATCAAGAAGAAGAAGTAGAAGATCTTGACTGAAATGCAATAAAATGTGACAATTTAAAACAGGGCACTCATCAAAGTTATGCAAAGAGTTCTGACATCAAATGATAATGCATTATATCTATAGGCCATCAACATTATTGTTACATAGCCTATATCTTGTAACCAACAAGCATAACAGCACACTATCAAACACTGCTGAATGTCAAATTATTGGTTAAGATTGAGACAGGTGTCATCTTTCACTTTTGAACAGAAGCTAGCGTAAAAGTGGATATTTTTGCATGACTAATATTTCGCAATAGGACTCGAAAGATGTATTTCAAGTGTTTTTAATTCTGCGGAATCAAGACATCAACAACTGGACTATGTGACAAGCAAAAATATTTGCATGCTTTTATTTTCACGCTATTTTCCCGTTGCCTAAAATGCGTGAAAATTTCAATGCCGCAAAAATGTCCACTTTTACAGTACTTTGTTTTTAACATCTTGCTTGCTGCCATGTGGATTACTCAGTAGAATAATTTGTGAATTTTGTATGTGGAATCAAGATTTAATCTTTCAAACGTAACTTTGCTTGATGTCACAGCTGGGCTACTTACTGGCAATACCTTGCACCCCAAGAATGCTAGAGACAAAAGATTTCAACATTCCAGGTCTGCAGTTCATGGTAAGCTTTTTTATTTTCTGTTTATTTTCATATTCTCATCTTTGTTTATGTTGTGTTAAATATTTCCTTGTACAGCCCAGCTTTTAACAGGTTGGACTACTATTACTATAAGGAACTCAGCCAATAAATAGTGATTTTCAGTGCTGATTTGTACAGAGACCTAAACCAAGATCTGTTCTCTATGATGCTGTTCAACTTATATTTTTCAGTTATGCATTGTTTTGTTTTTTGTTGCAGTCTTCTAACTCAGAATCCTGTAATTATGGGAGACTCTTTCATTTGGTTTGCTGTAAGGTGTGATGGTTGATTCACATGCAATTCTTCACAATCACAATTCCGTCTCTAGTCTTTTTGCTTTGTTTCTTTTTTCTGGTTGTAGTTCATGTCAAACAATGTGGTCCACTACAAGAGTGCAAGCACAAGAGGTTGGTGTGATAATTTTCTTCTTGGTTACAAAGCACTCTTTATAATATTACTTGTCATTTTTGTTTCCCCAAAGTTGCTTTGAATGATATGCAGCAGTGTCCATAAATGTTGTGTGACTTCATACAGAGTCCTGTCACAATAAAGGAAAAAATAAAATACATGACAGTAGTTTGGGAAAGTAGTGTAAATATCATTATTAGTGTTGCAATATTACAAGTATGAATAATGATAATGATGATGATGGCGAAGATAATAATGGTAGCAATAGTAGTAGTAGTAGTAGTAGTAGTAGTAGGAGTAATAGTAGTAGTAGAAGTAATAGTAGTAGGAGTAATAGTAGTAGTAGTAGTAGTAGTAGTAGGAGTAATAGTAGTAGTAGTAGTAGTATAGTAGTAGTAGTAGTAGTAGTAGTAGTAGTAGTAGTAGTAGTAGTAGTAGTAGTAGTAGTAGTATGTAGTAGTAGTAGTCGTTGTTGTTGTTGTTTTTGTTGCTGTTGTAGTAGGAGTAAAAGTAATGATAATAAAAATAGTAATAATGTTAATGATGATAATAATATCTATGACCATTATTGATAGTAGTAGTAGTATCATTATTATCATAACCCAAATCATCATTTCGTGTTGTTCATACAGTGCTTGATGCCAAGCTGGGCGACACCCACTGCGATATCACCGACCATGAAACTCAAATCATGCATCGCCTCCAGAATGACATTCTTCTCCGCTCACAGGTCTTCTTTGCCGTCATGGACTACGCAGCTGAGTTGGACTGGTAAATCATAGTATCCATCGTACTTGTACATGTGAATTTTTTCTTTCACACTATTGAAGATACATTTGTTGTGAAGGGGTAAGATATCCTGTCACTTATTGCGCATTTTTAGCTCCTAATTGGCATAGATGTCTGGAAAAGAATCGTCAATGAATAGAGATTACCTAGTTGCTCCGATCTCTTATGTGTCTCCATGACCTTATAGTTGGGCTGAGGCACATCATTACACCTGAGTGGGCTTGCTAAATCTATAGTCTTTCAGATTTGGATGGATTACTGCTACTGAATTATGATGAAAAGGCTTGGCAAGTTGAGCTGATTGTACAAAGTGCCAGGGTGCTTAAAGGGTTAACAGAGGAATTAACTGTGTGGCAGATATGTACCGTGTAACTGACACAGTTGCCAAATACCATTTTGTTTTGTTATTTCTTTCAAATGATACTTCTCGAGGTGCCTCACATTAACAGCCTTACTGGAGAGATGATCTTTCCACTGAATTTTGAGTTACAAGACTGTACTGAGTACTAGTAGTGTGCAACGCTTTACACACTGGGGATTGATCAGTTAAGGTAAACTAGGGTCCCTTTCTACTTCCCCCAAAGTCGTTTGATAGTTTTTGTTAAATGTTTAGGTGTAATTCATCGGTCAGTCACGCTGATGTAACGTCCATCTCTCATTGTGTCATTAGCCTGATAGCCCTGGCCATTGCTGCCAAGGAGGGGAATTATGTCCGGCCTGAGCTGACTGCCTCCGGTGTGCTGGACATCAGAGGTGGACGACATCCGCTTCAGGAGCTGTGTGTGACACCCTTTGTACCCAACGATGCCCGGTTTGGTAGGGATCACACCAAGGTTAAGATTATCACGGGACCTAATGCCAGCGGCAAGAGTGTCTACCTCAAGCAGGTCAGAGTAGTTCTTTTGTTTCAACTCCTTTCATTCACTCTCTTTCTCCCTCTAATCTCTTTCTATCTCTCCCTCTCTCCCTCCCTCTCCCTCTCTGTCTCTTTGTATTTCTCCTTCTCTCTTATATATATCTCTCTCTATCTATGCCTATCTCTCACTTTATCTGTCTCTATCTCTCATTGTATATCTCCCTCTCTCTCTATCTGTCTGTCTCTTTGTATTTCTCCCTCTTCCTCTCATATATATATATATATCTGTCTATGCCTATCTCTCACTTTATTTGTCTTTATCTCTCATTGTATATCTCCTTCTCTTTATATCTGTCTGTCTCTTTGTATTTCTCCCTCTTCCTCTCATATATATATATGTATCTGTCTATGCCTATCTCTCACTTTATCTGTCTCTATCTCTCATTGTATATCTCCTTCTCTTTATATATGTCTGTCTCTTTGTATGTCTCCCTCTCTATCTCTCACTTTCTCTGTCTCTATCTCTCATCGTATATCTCCCTCTCTTCCTATCTGTCTGTCTCTTTGTATGTCTCCCTCTCCATCTCTTATATATATCTCTCTCTATCTATACCTATCTCTCACTTTATCTGTCTCTATTTTTCATTGTATATCTCCCTCTCTATCTGTCTGTCTGTCTCTTTGTATTTCTCCCTCTCCCTCTCTTGTATATATATATATATATATATATATATATATATATATCCCTATCTCTCACTTTATCTGTCTCTATCTCTTGTTGCATATCTCCCTCTCACTTTCTCTCTCTCTACATAAACATGTATGATATAGAATTCTCTCTCTCTGTCTCCACACTTTCTGTCTTTCTGCTTGTGTCTTTTTCACTCTTTGTTTGGATAAATATTACTTAATATTTGTGTTGTTGCTGTTGTTTACAGGATGGAATTAGTTGTCTGATTATTTACATGTTTGCCTTTATTAGTGCTTTGCTGGACATTGGTCTGTTTCTGTCTTTCTGAGATGTTACAATTAAATCTGTCTGTCTGTATATTTATCTCTATCTTTGTCAGTTTATCCTCTGTTAGTATTATCCAGTGTTGATACAGTAGCTGTTACCTTCAGTCACCTTCAATTTCTCTTTATTTCATACTTCTCATACCAGATTACATGAAAAAATAATAACACAAATTCAGGTTTACTTTGTCAATATCAAACAGAGGAATATTCACACATCATGTACACAGTAATTACGATGATGACAGGTCAAAATCAAAATTACAGGTTGGGTTGTACAAGGAGAAGTGTGATGGGATCTACATAAAATCAAACTTGTTTGGCTGTAAGCCCCAAATAATAAGTATTAAAAAATGAGAAACAGAGTGGATAAGAAAGTTCAGACCAGAGCAATTAATAATTCCAAATGAAGGAAATGAGGATTGCCTATGTGATATAAATCAAACTAAATGTGAACTGTAATTAGGACTGAGTTTATAATTGTATATTATGTACTGCTAAGTCAAATAATGAAAAATCTTCAGAAGCCTACACCCCTTGTGGATTGGAACTTATGTTTGAAGTTTTTGAATTCAACTCCTCTTTAATTCCATCAGGTTGGGCTGATCGCATTCATGGCTCTGATTGGCAGCTTCGTGCCGGCTGAGAGTGCCTGCATCGGCCTACTGGACGGTATCTACACCCGAGTGCACACACAGGAATCTGTATCAGTGGGACTATCAACATTCATGATTGATCTCAATCAGGTAAGATTTATGACATCAGTGAATTATTTGTTGCTTATATTTCTATTATAAACATACACGTATATCCATAGACTTAAATGATAGTCCTGTGATCGGTCATTTGAGCTAGGAGAGGCCTTTCATTTTTAGAACAAAACAATTAGACTGTACTGCTATATGCCATACAATCTTTTCCTTTCTGTCCCACGCTATGCATGGGAATCTGTGCCTCTCTTATAAACCCATTGGCCCAAATTCACAAAGGTGGTACAATTGAAAAACCATGGTTTAAACCGTGGACAATTTGTATGGAGCACCAAGTGTCGCATGGCCTATTTCGTTACGAAATCTGTCATTTTTATTGACAAAATGACCATTTCGTTGACGAAATGGTCATTTTCATAATGTAATGATCATTTCATAACGAAATAGGCTATGTGACACTTTGCACTCCATACAAATTGTCCATGGTTTAAACCATGGTTTCAATTGTACCACCTTTGTGAATTTGGGCCATTAAATTGTAAATTCATGCTTCATCTCTCATCCTGCTATGGCTGCTGATGTGATATACTCTTTACAGACTTGTTCTGATTCAGAAGTTGGATGAATACCCGGTAGTTACAAAATGGGGGTCACATGTCTATAATGGCCACTTTTTTCATCTCTCCTGTGTGGCTGATATAGACAGGTTCGACTGTACTTGGTTTGTGTCAAAGGAAAGACTGATACCTTTGTAGAGAGACAACCATAGTAAGCTTGAATATTGCCTGGTGCAGCAATGATTTGTCAGAGAATTCAATGTCTTATTAGTCTTTTCCTGATGATGTTACGTTCTCACAACGCAGCTATCAATAGCCGTCAGGAACGCCACAGAATCCTCCCTCATCATCGTTGACGAGTTCGGCAAGGGGACCAACACTGTGGATGGCCTGTCCCTCCTGGTGGCGGCTGTCCGGCACTGGTTGGCCCAGGGGCCAAAGTGTCCACACCTGCTGGTCTCCACCCACTTCCATGCAGTGGTCCGGGAGGAGCTACTACCGGCCTCCAAGCTTCTCTCATACCAGGTTTGGCCACCGACATGTTATCAGTGGTAGCATGCAAAATTAGGGCTCAACATCCTCTTGTAATCATATGAAAACATAAAGTTTAATCTTTGATGTAACTTGCTGAAAGGGACTGCATATGATTATGAAATTGGTTGGGTTCCTAATTGCAATGAATTACAGATTGATATAACAGGGGCGGATCAAGGAATTTCGTAAAGGGGGGGGGGGACAAAGAATATTTTTGGTGCTACTTCCAGGTTTCATCTTATTTTTTTCTTTTTATCTCTTTTGTTTTAACAAAAAATGAAGAGGGGACACATGCCCGGTGCACCCCCTCTGGATCCACCACTGTACAAGTATGATTGAGTATGATACAATTGTAAACACAATGCAGAGTAGTCAGAAAGTGTTCTGCAATATTGGGAAGTGTTAATGCATGCAAAAAAAAAAAAATCTTAGATACAAATGTACTTCAAAATCATGTTTATGTAAATGTCTGATGTGCAGTAGCTGACATGTGGAGGAGTTTTCACTTCTAAGGTCCTTTGTTTTTCCTAATAATTGTAAAGGTCTTGACATGAAAACAGTGATTTGACTTGCCTCTTCCAGTATTTATTGATTTTTTATTTTATTTTATCTATTTATTTATTTATTTTTTTTTTTGTACTTCATATCATCCGTTGACAATTAGTGCCAACTCTTTCTGGTGGTTTCTGATCTCTTACTGGTTTTGGACTTACAAACATTCTTTTCATCAGACCATGGATGTGCTGGAGAATGAGGGAGAGCTGGTCTTCCTGTACCAGCTGACCGATGGTCATGCCAACTACAGCCATGCCAGCCACATTGCACTGACCGCTGGACTTCCAGAGGAGCTGGTCAACAGGGGCAAGCAGGTATGGTGGTCAGTGTGGTTCAGACCGTCTTGTGTCCATCAAGACTGTGTGACATCGACAAATTTATCACCACAGCACTGTTTTTCTTTTCTATGTGTATGTTCTAAAACTTTGCCTACAAAATATATAATTAGTATTCCAACACACCTTCATCTTGCATGAGTTTTGAATCCTTTACGCAGTGATGGGGACTAACTTCATTTGTGAGTTAGAAACCAAGAATTATTATTCCTGATGTGAAGTAAAGGATGATCATATCTCAAAACCTCTCTAAGAAATAAAAAGTGGTGCAAGAAAATGGTGAAAAGAAAAAATTGATGATATTAAAGAGATAAATTGGAAAGAGAACAAAAGATCAGAAAGCATGAAGAAGCGTGGAAATGTAAAAGGGTTGAAAATATGCTGGGAAAGGAAATACTGAAATTGATTTTATCAATCATAGTAGAAAATAAATGAGAAGAGGAGAATAGAAATAGAGAGAGGGTTGTATATCGAAACCATCAGTAACAAGAAAGAAGTATGGATAAGTGTTCAACCAAAAGCTGGCATTTCACAGTAGAGAAAACAAACTAATGAAAACATTAAGATTCATTCTACTGAGTTCTTGCAGGGTTTCCCTTTATGTAATCCCTAAGGGCAAGATAAAAGAAAGAAACAAGAAAAGGAATGAACACAGGTAGCTTTTGTTAATGTGTTATAGAGACTTTTACATTATATGATCTATGCACCTGACTTTTATCTGAATATTTCAGTTTTTCTGTATGTGTACTTGATTTGAAAACCTTTTTCTGTATGCTCACTGTCTCAGTTTTACAGACAGTGTCATACCACTCGCTGTGAAATGTTATCTGTTCATGAGGCCATTAAATATCTTGACGGTTGTTTGTATTTGTCTCTCGACTCTGTCTCCAGGTCTCCAAGCTCCTACGGGAGAACAAGCCCATCCTGCGAGTAGACTCCTCCAGCTCTGAGTCCCAGTTCAGGCGCTGCCAGGAGATTGTCACCAAGTTCCTGGACCTGGACCTGGACTCTGACGATCTGGAGGGCTTCCTGAGGGAACAGGTCCTGGAACCTCTGTCGTCGCCGGCTCCAGAAAAATCATGATGTGCATCCCAGTAAACATTGTGGAGATTGTTTGTTGCTTTTTATGTATTAAGACATTTAACTCGGAAACAGAATGAAGTAAATTCCATGGAATGTCAGCTTTACTCTTAACTCTTAATAATTACTATAACCAACTCTATCTTATTGATGTATGACGTTAAATGTATTTTGCAATGTATTCACTGTAGTCATGCATTGACCTTAGGCCTCAGTTTGGGCCAGTTTATAAAAAAAAAAAGCAACGCAACGTTACACTGACAACCTCACTTTTGTTACAGTCAGAGTTGAATTTAGTGTTAGCTATTAAAGTGTTAGTTGAATGTTAGTTGTGTTATTTTGTAAAGAGATTTGTCGTCATTGCTAGTTGCAATAACTTCAGTTACTACAGCAGCAGTTAAATCAAAATTCTCACTGCTGATTGGTTTTGGCTGTGTTGCTGTGTGCCCTGTAGTGCTCAAGAACTAGGCTGGAACTTGAGCGTTACTTGCCATTCTATGCCCTCAAATTTAGAGATTTCATTTTGACATCCCAACCTGCATTCTCCACAGCACTACGGTTTGCCCTTCTGCTACAAAATCAACTGTTAGGATGATCTCCCCTCAACATGAAATGTTTTTTGTTGGCACAATTTTTTTGCTGTGTATTGTTTTTCAACCTCATCCCAACTTTAACATTCCTCAAGTGGGCAAAAAGGTGTGATTAATACACTGTTAACTTAGGTATTTCCTTACAAACTTCAGTATTTACACGAAGCATGTATTGCAGTTGGGTTTTGAATATGTGTATAACTTGTCCTGTCATATGAATTATTTCTTATTGATTTTCTAGAGAGCATCTCCTGAATCTTCACATTTCACAGACATTGTTTGTCCATGTCTCATAAGCTTTGATATTCTGAAAACATCTAGTATTGCACACGGAACTTTCATTCAAGTCTGATACCTCACAATGGGTGTCTTCCAGCATTTCAATCTACCTGTAGTTATTTGATAGGCACTGAAATAAAAAAAAAAAAAAAATTATTCCAGAGAATTTGACAGTTTATCCGGTTAAGGACGAGTCCTGAGTATACTCAGGCAAGTGTCTGTGGGAAATGCATGTTGTAGCAAAATCAGTCCTTCCTCAGCGGGTTAAAAATAAAGAGAAAAATCCTATTCCCTTCTTGTGATGTGACTGGTAATCTCATGTTAAGAATTGCAGTAAATACATTGTAGTGAAGTTTTCATCTAGTCTGACTTGTTTTTTCCTCATGTGAAGCTGAATGATTGGAGCATTGATATTGATACCAAGAATTTTTATTCCAAGTTGCAGCAGTATTTATTTTGTTACTGCCGCTTCTCAGTTGAAGTTGATGGCCTTGAACAAAGTGTTTCTGTAGACGGTTCTGCAATACATTTGTGAATTGTCATGATAACTGTATTGATATTCCTGGTAGAAGGTTCTAATCAAGAAGAAGATCTATTAAATGTACTCATACCTTCATCAGGTTTAGATTTTGGAATGTTAAATGTCAATTGATGCTGTTCAAATTGCCATGTGTTTATTGTACATAGTTACTTGTACATGTACAAGTGTACATGTTTACTTTTCATGCTCTGTCTTATAAGACATAGTATTTATGTGTTCTGCCGACTGCTGACATTTTGATAGTTCAATATACATTCCCATAGATCCAACAAATATAATATGTGCTTGTCTTTATTTCGTGCTGATATCACAGAGTGTGAAATATGCAAGAAATTCCATGTTGCCAAATGCTGTA
Source organism: Diadema setosum (assembly GCF_964275005.1). Lineage (NCBI taxonomy): Eukaryota > Metazoa > Echinodermata > Echinoidea > Diadematoida > Diadematidae > Diadema > Diadema setosum. The sequence goes on along the minus strand of NC_092697.1, from coordinate 35,955,379 downwards.
TGTTTAATTTGTCCTTGATTCATGGTAATGTACTTATTCCCTGAAAGCATTGTGACTCTTGTTGGAAATCATTTTGTTGAATTAAATGCTTTGCAATTGAATTGCACTTTGATGCCATTTATTTCTTTGTATGTGTGTGTATATGTATTATGTACATGTATTGATGGGGCCACAGAACTTCAAAAACAAGAACAAAAATCAAATCACATCAAAAGCGATGACTTTCTGAGGGTTCGGGGGGGGGGGGGGGGGGGGGAGAGGGAGGGTGGCAATAACCCCCCTCCCTCCCCCCCCCCCCCAAAAAAAAAAAAAAATAAAAAAGATAAAAAATAGGCATGTGTGTGTTAGTGTATACAGTCATATGTGTGTTTATGTAATGTTGAGGTATACCTGGTAGTAGATATGTTGAAATGCATGGTTAGAGGAAAAAAAAAAAGATTAAAAAGAGAAAAGGCATTTCCTGCGAGAAACAGATGGGTAGAGGAAAGATACAGAACATGAGAATTAGAAATGTATCATGTGTTGGTGTTGTTGAAAGTATGCTGTAAAGAGAGTAAGGTACTGCATGATTAATTGGGTTTTGTCAACTCTTCATTGTGTACCACATGCTAAAGGAAAGAAGAAAAGCAGAAAACAAATGAAACTGAATAATGTCAAAAATACAATGTACCTATAGTTGCTTGAAGGAACTAAAACACACCCTTTACAGCAGACACATACAAGTTGTCAATGCCTAACTTGCTTTGAGTTCTGACCTTTTAATCACATTCATTTTCATGAAAAGATAATGCTCCCTATCTGAGCTTGCTCTCACACTCACAAATATACCATGTATGTATGCACCCCACAGACACCATCACAAAGTGGACTTGATTATTTCAGAGCATGAAAGTGATATAGCCCCCTCTTGAGTTTCAATTGTGACAAGGCTATGATTCTTCAGTGTCACACACCCCTCAGCTAAAGGATAAACAAGAGAACTAGAAAAGCACTCTGAGAGTGCAGACCTCTGCCAAGCAGCTCATTTCCACCACCGATCATGTTCTTCTGTAGAGATCATTGATTCCACTCATACATGCATGTTTAGAAATTGCCAAATTTCCCACTATAGAAGCCTTTTGTTACGTCATCAGCTATGCAGCGCCTTGCCTGAGCAGAGGCTGCGCTTGTTAAGCACTTGTATGCAAACCTCAAGTACGCGAAGCTTGAACTCCCAAGTTCATTGACCCTACCTGCCAAAAGATCCCTCAAAAAAATCCCGCAAAAAAATCCCTCAAAAATCCATAAAAATTCCCAGATCACTACCAAAATTTTATCACATGTTCCTTGTGTCACTATCAACTTTTCTTGCAAGTTTCATTCAAATCTTCACAACTTTTTGATTTATTTTGCAAGCATACAAACAAACAAACAAACAAGCCCACGCTGATGAAAACATAATATGTTGGAGGTAATTAATATGATACAATATCAAAAGCTCGATACCATAATGTGACGTTAACATGACAAATTTAACATTTTCTGGTTCCTGGAAAAGTCTGCAGAAATCAGGAAAACAAAACAAAGGAACAGAAACTTTTGATATTATATATATGATATAAAATATATATTTCCCCCTTTTCTCTCTCTCTCTCTCTCTACCACAAATGCATACACCATGTCAATCAATGATTAGATTTTGTTTGCACGGATCTCTCTTTTATCTTCCCTTAATTTCTCATTTTCTATGTGGATGCTGATAGCCGGTGGCAAACAGGGAGTACCATGTAATCAGTGAAGCTGCTCACTCCCGCAGGGTCAGGCATCAGTTCATTCAATTTCAATTATGGGGTATAGTCTTCACCCCTTCAGATTCTCGAGTGGCTCATGACACGGCTGTGTTTACACTTTCTCCTTTCTCCCACAGGAGGGCCAACAAACACTTGTTACGCTGCAATTCGGATAATCGGCCCAAATCAGATTATCAGTGATCTACTTGGAATATTTGTATACCTGTCTATCTGTGTATTTGCATTGAATTAGGTTGGGGTTTTTTCAGATGTCATACTCAGGACTATAGATGTTATTTCAATTGTGATTTAATTTGATGGTGTTATCACTATGAAAACATCAATTGAAGTTAACCTTGTTTTAAAAATTTGACCACTTTATGTGCTACCTCTGTGGTACTCATTTTTTTTTTTTTTTTTTTTTTTTGTTCATGCCAAGTGATATGCCATTTTTCATCGAGCAATAGCTCACTTATCCATGGAGGATTTTCTCTGAGATTTTGATATGTTGTAGCTGACACTTTGGGCTATTGTCTTGCAACCATTGTTTGTTGATTGGATGTTGGGTTCTTGTCAAAAATTGTGGTTGAAATTGAAACTTTGGTTTTGATTTAGGGTGATCTGATGCAATACTCATTGTGTATGGGCAGAACCTATAGCTTATCATCCACAACATGCTAAGTATGAATCTCTGTTCTGTGATGAACATCTCAAAAATGATGTGGCCAAACATCCCCAATCAAGTTTTAAAATCTCTGATTTTTTTTCCAGTATTTGTGCAGATTTGAATGAAACCAGTTCCGTATAATGATTCCCCAACAGAAGACATACAGTAAAAGTCCGATTTGCCAATTTTCTACTGCAAAACTCCTTCAGGACTTGATGAATGCACCATCAAGATTTTCAAGTGACTGTTGATATTTCTCTTGCCAGCATGCAGAAGGAGATTGCAATCACATTATTGATGATATATTTATCTATCTATCTTTTTTGTATACATATACATTATTTCATTTCATCCAACTCTGTTTCTTTTCTCTCTCTCTGCATATGTCTGCTTATTTATCCCCTTTCATATCTGTCCATCTGTCTGGTGGTAGTCGACTATCTCATTATCAGCATATATACAAAATAACTGGATAGATATGTAGATAGATAGATAGATAGATAGATAGATAGATAGATAGATAGATACAATGGGTAGATAGATGCTGTTATTTTTTTATCTGATTGTTTGTTTCTTTACTGTTAAACTGTACATAGCACTGACCCCATCTTTAAATTCAGTCTACAAACTTAACCAACCTATCACCATATTTCATTAAAACAAAAACAAAAAAAATCTTACAGTATTTTGTATGTACTTGACCCTAACACAGCAAGACATGACATTAACATATTAAAAGTAGGTGGATGATTTTTTTTATTATTATTCATTTCATTGCATACATCATTTTGTACAAATCTCAACATAAATTTGACATAAATATATATTTTATTTGGTGTTTTGTCTTCTTCAAAAAAAGTTACACATTATCTTTCTTTGCCCACAAACCAAGGTGCATGACTTTCTTTAAAAAATCTCATTGAGTTGCACGTCGTCATTTCTACCTGTGCAAACAAATTAGACCATTAACTGTACTAACACATTACATGGATTTCAAAATGTTTGTATATTCTCTTCGGTTTTGAACACAAATAGAAAAGCGACATGTCTACCCAGTATGAATACAATGAAAGGTAAATAAACCGATAATTTGCACCGTGTTCGATATTAAAGTCAAAATGGCCTGTTCCGTCTACCATCACTACAATTGTGTCTCTAATTTGAATATGAATACATTATAGTTGTACATGTACACATGAGGGTGATATTTATCATACAGCTACCAAGTAGAGTACAGGTACACACACAAAATACACACTGCACTTTCTGTGAAAATTACGATCAACAAGAATGACTTTAAGGACTCAAATTCTGCACTCTGATGATTCACTTGAAAACAACAACATTGCTATGCCGAACAGCATATTTGAGGTGCTCAAGTGCTTCAGTTTATGATAATTACATTAGAAGGAAATGTCTAATGGAGTCCATAGCATTCAAATCCTGCCACAGCCGCAGTACGCCATCTATATATAGCGTGTTATGAAACACACTGCCTTTGAAGCATCTGCCTGTGGCATATTGCTGCATTTTGTCATCAGCAACGCCCATCGTCACAATACAAGATTTGACACACAAATGCACAAAAGCAAGCAGTGAAGTCAAATGTACACACTGCAATAATCATCATCATTTCAAAAACAAACATACAAAGAAAAAACAAACACAAAGCACGAGCATATATATATAATTTACGTAAGTTTGGCCTCATTGCGTCTGCTCACTATACACAGAATCTTTATAATGACACAATTACTAGTATGTATCAGTTAACGCAAGTGCAGTCGTATTTGTGTAAAGAAGGTATGCACCGATCCATTACGAGGAAAAATTCACACATATTGCATTTACACCATAATTACAGCAAAGCCCTATACTATCAGTCACGTCGTACTGCAGTGCCGGAACCGATTAAATCCGGTAATTAAATACACGAGTAGGCGATGCATGTATTCCTGTCAACCTGGCACTGATCATACCAAGCTCACTTACCTCGGAGTGTATTTTTACCGACTAAAGCTGCACGCCTTTGCACAAATCAGCAAAGGAAAGGCAGCAAAACATTATGGGAAATCTCACCAGCCTTTGAACTTGAAATCTATGTTAGTTGCAGACCCCTGCCCCATTTTCCTTTTTTTCTCTCGCAATGCTCACTGGCATTGTGAGGGTGCATGAAAACATGGAATTGAAATGTGTTGACTCATTATGCCTCAAGGAGACTTCAAAGAGAATGAATTTTTTTGCACATCGTCTCCATGGCAACGGACCTCCTTTCATCAAGTTCTTCGAGCACAACTCACACAGAGTCTACCTCAACCCAACATCCATTCTTCCTTTTTCGGTACATGACGCTGTTAACAGACTGCCAGCATAGTCACTTTGTTTATCTGCAGTGGGTCCAAATTGTTTTTCAAAGATGAGTCCTTCTACATGTAATGTGCTGAAGTCAATAGATAGTACGGTCTAATTTATACACCTCAAATCTGCTTACATTAAATAAACATGAATGGATCAAAACGATTTTACACAAAATCTGTATTCAATGATATGTAATCAACACAAATGAAATGGCGTAAAATATATGGAATGATATTCAGTCGTAATAATATTTTTTTCTCCTCACTTGGCCATATTTTCTCACAATTAGGGACAATTTCAGTATTGATCTTTATGCTATTCAATGTTGCATTATTCTGTTTATCTATTGTATTATTTTGAAGAAAAAAAAATCAATCCACTAGACATGTGATGCAATTTAAGAATGTGCCATTCTGTACATGGATGGATGCACATGCTTGCCGACTGAAGTTCATAGTTCACATTATATATCTGTGCACATTAGTAATGACTGGACTTGGGTACAAAGGAATTCCAGCGAACTGGGAGCGGATAATACAAATATTGTCTGGAAGCTTTCATTTTTCTCTTGGCTACTGAAAGGAGGCTGTGCTTTAGAGAAATTTGCCTTTATAGCCCAGAATGGCTGTGAACTGTAAAAGTCAGTCGAGAAAGCTATAGGTGCCTGATTCATCAGAATCACACTCCCACACCCACACCCACACACACAAGCACACAAACACACACACACATTTACACGCCTTGTCAATGATGGCGGGGGTATACCACTGTCATGCGACCTTGTGTTGCAAATCCTGTGGCTAAAGTTATAATTCGAGTACTCATCATTCCACATTGCATACTAACTCGCAGGAGCACCATCGCTGCAAATTATCTGGCATACGCCTGAGTAGGTGCAATTGCTTTGCATCAGTGTTTCATGCATGTTATGCATATAACAGTTCCATGTGTGTCATGTGTATTCGTTATGCATGCTCACGCAATCTAATTTCAGGTGTTGACTTTCAAAACCTTGGAATAATTATATCAGGCCAACATGGAAGAGGTACATTGTATTATAGTCTACATTCCATAACATTTTAATTTTTCCCTGAATATATTTATTCTTCAAACATCACACTGCACTAACTGGATAGGGCAGAGTTCTGTATTAAAGGCAATCTCATTCTGAATGCAAGCAAGTAATTTACGGCCACAGGGGTGCTTTGATATTGATGCATCTCATGGTAAGTATAACAAGGCACAGGTTTGGGTCTCGACGAAGAGATCAGAACTGCCAGGGTACTGTAAAAGTGGATATTTTTGCACGACCAACTTTTCGCGCTCGGCCGCGGGTAAGAAGAGTTTTGCGTGTTTTAATTCTGTGGAATCAAGATATCAACTAATAGAACATTTGACAAGCGAAAATATTCGCCTGCTTTTATTTTCGCGCAAGTCTGCACGAAAATTTCCACTTCTACAGTAATTGAGCCTGCATTGTAAACTCACATGCTACACACAAAACAAAATCAGTTTAGATATTGGAACAATTGGTAGTTAAGTTCAGTTTTTCGCTTTTGATATCTGTTGTTCTTGTCATAAAGGTCATCTAACAACAGGGCTGCCAACCTTGTTGAGTGATAGTTTAGAGTGGGGACACTATGAGAGAGTGGAGTGATGGGGGGGGGGGGAAGGAGGATGGTGTGGAAAGGGGTTTCTCCCCTGCCATGGGAGGGAGCTTTGACAATTTTACATTTTATTAATGGTGCAATCTGGTGCATACTGTAGTCATGATTTCAACACCTATGCAAAGAGCAGATGCGCCTGCAGGAAAATCTTTTAAACTTTGGACTTAAAAGGCATATCAACTCCTAAAATATCAGGGATTTTGTAGATTTTTTCATTTTACTTCCTATTTTGGGGGGTCAGAGTGACAGAATTGGGTGAATTGCCTGATGAGTCTCACACAGATTGCGTGAGAGTCGACAGCCCTGTAACAATGGCATTCTGCATCTGAAAGGACCATATTGTTCTTACGATCAATCGAGAGTCCACTACACCACTTTTGATTTGATCCACTTGAAGGTCATGCATCCATTTTGAATTGTCACAAAATTTTGCATGGTTGAAAAATAATGTCTCCCAACATCATGTATGAAATAATATAGTAATACATCTCAGAGCTTAGCAGTGTTCTTTTTTTTTTTACAGAAATGAAAAGCTAACCCCATGTCACTCAAGAATACACTCCATTTTTGTACCAAAAAAGACAGAATTTTCTCAGGGTCAGGATTAATTCACTGGAAATCTATGGTATTGTTTCTCTCTCTGTCATAAAAAAGTATCCAGTTTAATTATTCTGAGGAAACTGAGGTCTAAATTACCTACACCTCTACAATATACCAGCTTATATTAAAAAGGAATATAACCTTCCGGGTTGCAAAAAGGGACACACAAACTTTAATGTGTGAGGCACATTTTTTAACAATGAACTCAACAACAATGGAGAGGCTACTATAAACCCATGCGCTCCAAAGAACCAGGGGTGCCAAATATCAACTCGTAGGAAATGACCAAACCTGAAAGGCAATGGGTTAAAGCGTTTGACGATATACAGAGGCACTGAAGTTCTTGAGAGTGGAACGGTTAAGAGCACTGTTCTGCAGATACACGTATCTTTTACAGTGGAAAGGCAACTAGTTTCATAGAATATATCAATATACAAATCACAACTAGATGACAATCTGTTCGATCGATGCTGTCGAATTTCGTGACAGCAACAGCTGTTATAGACACTGTGTGATGATGAGGCTCGACTATTTCCAACTAAAAACATTGTGATGCAGCTCGTTTTCATCATCATTCTCTTCACTTCCTTTACCATTGAGATGCTGGCTCCTCATCTCTACAGTGGCTTGACTCACCGCTGATGCTCAAAAGCCACACCTAACATTTCCATGACGTTCTTTAGTACACACAGTACTGAGCAGAATGAAGATCGTTGTTTCATATTCGTTGACACAACTGGGCATGCCTTTACACACAGGGGGAAAAAAAACTACAACTATAATACAGTGAAGGAAAAAAAAATAACTTTATGCACTTGTACTCATTATATTCATCTCTGCTCTCTGTCACTCAAATATAGTATCCTCCTTTCTCCTCGAATGATATTTTTCTAGGTTTTTCCCCCATGAATTTGATTAAATGCAATTTGTTCACGACCATGCATATGTGTGTATATAATGTGTGCACTCACAGGCATTAAGATCTCCCCTTGCCATGGTGTGTGACACAATTATGTCTGTCGCATGGCTACCGCATGTAATGCAGGCACACAGTGGGTTTGGCATCTTTGACCGTCGGCACTCAAGATGCCGGAACAACGAACATCCAAGGCCATGTCGGGCCTTTGGGTCACAAACAGGAGGAATCGAGGAGGCTTTATTATTCAAAATTGGTACAAAACATCTTGACATTGACTACACATCCAAACAGAACTTGTGACATTTCTTCCACTGGTGGAGTTTTTCCTGCATCGCTATCGACTATAGAGACACACGCACACGCACAGATACATACATCCACACTCGCACATTGGCAGGAATTGTGATACGAAAGATTAGAACAAAACAAAAAATTGTTCATGATTACAAATGAAGGCTAGGTATTAAATTAAGGCAGGCCTGTCAAGAGTGATGAAAGACTACAAGCAGCTACTGACATTCTGTACAGCATTGTGTAGAAATCTAAACACCATGATAATGACAGTTAACTTCATATAAATTCCTGTGAAAAAAGTAATCATCTACACCATGTCCTCCACATTAATTTTTCGGTGCATAATTACTACCATGAAAATAACAAAACAGAAAGGTGTTTTTACCTGCTATCACACACAAGCACATCAAAAGTTAAATCAGGTAAATTAGTTATCTGATTTCATCACAGCTGTCATTATTCCATATATCTAAATATTCTCTCCATCAAAGCAGTATTGATTATTTTGAAATTACAGAGATCATCACCATTTTCATTAGATTGTCTTTAGCAGGAGTTGAAGTGCAGGAGATTCATAGCACAACTTTTACTTAAGGTCATAAAATGGGCACTGGTTAATGTGACATCCCAAATTAAGTATTAAAAACAAAGTAGATTTAACCAAGGCAATTGAGAAGAAACATTTCTTGAACACAGTTTACTTGCTTTTCTTCAAATATGCTTGTTTTATAAATGATAACATGACTGGATGACTGCTGGAGGTAGAGTACAATATTTAAAGGGAATTTGTATTTAAGCAACCTCTAAGATTCATATAAGTCCCTTGGCTAAGGGTATACCATTCATAAGACACTGGGTAAAATGTATAATGAATGCAAAGTTCTGCACACATTTCTCACTTGAACAACTAATTTCGATGTCACCCCAGAATCCCATTTCCTTTGCGACATGACAGCAATTGAAGTGTGAATTCAACAGATTTCTAAGTGTATCAACAACATCCATGCTAATGTCACTCTGATCACCTCTACAGGTACACAGACCCCCCCCCCCCCCAAAAAAAAAAAAGACAAAAAATATGACAAAAAAATATGATACATTGAATACATTTGCATTTATAAACAAAAGTCACAAAGCAATGCATTCATTTACAGTATACATACATGTGTATCTCATGTGTACATACAGTGCAATTTGTTCATTGCGTGAATACACCTCTAACACGTACAGTGTACCAAATGTACAAGTGGCATTGCTGAGTATGTACAAGTGTAGATATACCATCCCTTAAATTTATTGGGTGAAAATATATATCTGTATGTCTTATATTAAAGCAGTGATCTTGCAACATGATGACTGAAAGAGCTGATTCAATGAAAGATTCTAGAAGTTATCATTATATCAAATGACACAATATTTCCTATAATGCACACATACACACAAACACACTGTGAGAGCTTTACAGAACACTACAAAAACAAATAGACCTGTTGATATGAATACAAATAGATATTTACACCCTACATCTATATTAAAGTCCATAAGACCTATATTGAAAATCCACATGCAGTACTTTGTAGATCTCTGTTGAAATGCATGACAACCATTGCAGCTTAGAAATACACATACATTGTATATAAGTAGCACTTTTGGAGGCATGAAAGGTGATCCTTGTCAATGGTGACTATTAAAAATCTTCAATTTGAACAAAAACTGATAATCAACATAAACTGGCCACAGGTGACCAAACAAACACTCATCTATAGGTTTCTACATAATCTATAAATCTGACCATGGCCATATCTATAAGCTGCAAATTAACAAGATACACAAAACCACGAAATATAATTCATCTTGTGGTAATGCTCTTCATATTATACAATACCAAGCAAAATCAAACTAGCTTTGTGGTGTCCAGTGGAAAACAATGTTGACATTTCATGATAACATAGAAAGAAAAGAAAACAGCAACAGGATATAAAGGGAATGATCAGTATGATGAAAATATCATTCAAAATGGAATCCAGCAAACCATCATGACTGATTTCTTTCCTGAACGATGCATTTTTTTTTTTTTACTTCTCTACATCTACATGTAGCACATTGGTTCTACCTACATGTAGTTCTTGAATTGATTGTTTTCTTATTTATTTTTTCCATCTTTATCAAGTCTGACCTCTTTGTAGTCACCTCTAAGCCACTTAGCAGGCCTGAGCATCTCTCAGGGATGAACTATTTTCACATGTTGTCATGACTACCACTCAGCATCATTCTCTCATAAAACAGAGAGTCGAGAGCAAATATGAGTGACACAAAAGCACAGGGAAACCCTATAAGGATACTTACATGTAACACAATAATTTAATGTACAGGAGACTCCCCTTCTAACATAGTCCTCGGGACCAGCAATTTTCTTTCGTTTTATTGACATTTTTTGAGTGCCAAACAAAAGTATATAAAGATATATAGATGATAATTTTGGTACCTCAATTTTTATTTCGTTGTATTATAAAACTTTGTTTTGACTGTGTTCATTATAATGGGAGTGCACAGTATACTAAACCTTTAAGTTAGTAAATGCATGTTGAACACCTTTTACTCCCGTTTCAAATATGTGTGTGTGTGTGTGTGTGTGTGTGTGTGGTGTGTGGTTCTGTGCACTGTTTTTAAAGGCATTAAATAAGCCATATTCATGTGATGCCCTCTATACTAATCACATACAAAAGTAAACATATCATTTCCCTCAATATAGTATATGCTCCTTAGACTTTAAATTATATGTCTTGTGGGGCAATGCAAAAATATAAAATGATGCACAACTGCTAGAATTATTTGGATAATAATTGAAAATTGGTATAAACTGTAAATACATTATGTAAAACCTGGAAAGAACATCAATACCAATTGGTGAGATCTTACGCTAAACTAGAACATGCACAAAAACACCATTCAAATCATTGACATGGCAGAAGGGCAATAATGACAAGAACAGCATCAATGTCCTTTCAGCTCCAAGGGCATTTTAATAGCCATTAGTACCCTTTATCTTGCACAACAGCGCTTTCCCCAACAAGAATCAGATTTGAGGACACATTAGTCCAGGCCTGGAATGACCCTCCCTAGCTTTGTAACAGAAATATGTAGTTTGGACATCGTGGTCAAAGTCATTCATCATCTTATAAGAAGTAAAATTGTCAGTAGGTTTATTTCAGTATATAGTTCTCCTAGCTATGCAAATTTAACCATTCTTGCAAGTGTAGATAGTTGGAACTAACTGATTTAATTCATCTACCACAGCTATTAGTATAAACCAAGATACTTCTTTTTTTTTTCAAAGTTTTGAACATTTTTTTTTTTTATATTTGTGACCTTTGTTGATTATAAACATAAACTCATGAATTACACTAGAATACTGACCATCTTGTGAAAGTCTACATACTTCTACCCCAAGTTCTTCGGGCCTACATTTTCTTCAGGAATAAATGCAACACTTTCACTGCCACAGACATTTCACTATTCTCGCAGTGTACCATCACAGTACCTAAAGATCCCGTCTCAACAGAATATTTACCATACATTTACCTGAGACTAGGGTGCCATTGCTTTTCTTTCTTATATTCTTACGGCTATTAAAATACCTGCTGGATTTGAGGTTGGTTTTTACTGAAAGCTCTACCTGCATTCCACAGACATGAGAAGTGTCAACATACAACCCAAACAATGACCTTTGCACCCGAGTGGGTATTTAAATTCTTGACTACAAAAGCATAACCAATCAAGCATACATAACTTCCCCATGTGTTCAAGCATACCGTATGACCTTTGGTGTAAGTATAGACTAGCCAATTTTTAATCAACGAGGCAACTCTCACACAAACTACAGGGGTATACATTGCCAGGTACACTCCCTCTGTGTTCTCTGAGCAGTGGATTGCGGTTTTACTTGTTTAATATTTTCCTTGCCTTTCTCTAGCCTTTGCTGAAAATGGCCTGTCCCCAAGAAAGCGGGTTGGTTTCATTACTTGTTAGGGTTGATACCGGTGTCATTGTAAAGTAACAATGGAGAAGAAGAGTTCTGTATATGGGTGCTCCAGAGGTTAAGCCTATTGTCATTGTTTGGAAGGTGACTGAGTCGAGGTTACAGAGAGGTCTTTGGAGCGACTATGGCCTGGCATGATCTCTTCTTGAAAAAAAACAAGTGTAAAAATCTGGCCTTGTTGTAACATTAGAGGACTATAATAATGTATATCGTGTGTAGATCATCCATCTTATATGCACATACATGCAGAGTAAAATTGCACATTGAGCACAAGCGCATGTTGCATGTTGTGTACTTCAAGAGCATTACACTCACATGAGAACTCATTTGTTAACATATTCAGAAATGCATTTCTTGCTAACTGTGTAGGCCTACTATCTGTATACATGGGCAAAGCAAGCTTCAGTCAATTCTCTCTGGTATGTTTCTGAAATCATAACAACTGGCTAAACAAAGGTATGAAGGGGATTTTGCAATCGAGTCTTGTATGATTCTGGGTGTGCAACGGTAAACTCAATGATTTGACCTCAAAAACATGACCTAGTAATGGAGTGTGTTCCTATATGTATAGTACTCTTGACAGAAAGCGTATTGAAAATTGTGTATTCAGTGTGCATCTATGGAGCGTGTGACTTAGCTGTGGTATGGAATGATATTTGCAGATAGTGGTCTATGAGGACACCTCATCAATAACTCAGAACATGTTTGTTAACGCAATTCAGAAGCATATGATTATAAATAAGATCTTTTGTGAGCCTGAAACCCTTTTATAACAGAGAGAGAGAGAGATAGAGAAGGCATAAAATAAAAAGAATGTACTACACTTGGATTGGAAGAGTATAATACTGAACATATTCTCAACCTTGATCAATTCTGTCATTGCTACAGGAGTGCTAGAAGCAATACAACCAGGTGATAACCAGGTGATTTACAGTAAACATTTGACTAAAAGGGAGGAATTTTGAAGTTAATTCTCATCTGCCAATAAATAATATCAGCAAAATTTCAAACATATTTTACAATAATCCCCGAAATGACTTAAGCTGGCAAACCTGAATACTGATAAAATACCTTCTATGCATATAAAATCTATCAACTTCCCTGTCTCGCACATTAACTCTTTGTGTGTTTTAAGTGCTGATTGGTACAGAAATCACCACAGTGCTGGACACACTGTGTGAAGACCTTAGAACATTGGAAGGGTTAAATGTAGCCGGCTAGTTCACAATCTCCAGTGTACAGCTAAATTGCACCAGGTAATACATTCATCATGTCAATTGTCACTCCAGATGACATTGAGCATTCTTTGCAAGACCGACCCTTTACAATGAAGAAGTGCCACTCCATTTTTGAGCACGCATTTCCATGGCTCTTGACTCAATACCGGTATATCACTGTATTAGGCAATAATAACATTTATGCAAGTGTGTATGCCACATATACATATACGTATGCAACATATGTTTGTACATATATTCATATACTGTACGAGCTGAAATTTTCGCGTACAGATATTTACGCGAATTGCTACTTGGAGGACATTTTCGTGTGTTGTTAATTTCGCGGTTGCGAGGGCCTAACTGAACTTTATTTTCGCGGTTCAAAGGCGATTCGCGAAAATAAAACCGCGAAAATTTCAGTTCGTACAGTATCTCACATTTTGTGTATGAAGAGAGCACAATGTTAGCTTTGACTACAAAAATTATCTTATATTAAATGCAATTATCACAGCACAGGCAATATTTCTTCCTTTACCTCTAAATATTGTTTATGGGGGTTAGAGCTGGGAATTTATGAACTCTAATGGGTCAACCAGCACTCTTTTATGAGTTCAGTGCAACATGTGGACTTGGATTGACCTTGTGCTTTGTTATGGTTTTTTTATTTTTTATTGAAGGGGCCAGGTGGGGGTGGAGTGAGACACCAGGGTTGAGGAAGTCAACATCACCTGGTAATGCCTTAATGTTTGATGCTTTATAGTTCATATTAATTGTGTTTCATGCCAGCGAGCAGGAGTTAAACATTGCAAATAGTCACATCGTACACCATACGTGATATCAGGGAGATGGAGGTGTGTATGTATACAAATTTCACAGCGTAATATATGAGACATATAGATAGGTAGGCAGACATAATATAGAGGAATAGACAGACAGACGGATAGAGACAGACAGACAGACAGACAGAAAAAGAGTAAAAAAGAAGATTGAGAGAAAGAGAGATAGGAAGAAATTGTAAGGAACCAACAATGCAAAATTTCAGTGTGAACTCATCCAACTGGTGCCATCCAAAACTATTTGATACCAAGTTTGACAATGACCATACAACAGACAGCAAATTATATATAGCTCCCACACTGGCATCAAAAGGGAACCCTGCTGTCTCTATAAAAAGCTCCTGCCCTCATTTCTGGTCAATAAAATTTGGCCAACAAATCAGGTCAGGAAAATCAGAAATCGTGTCATCGATGATTCTCATTTTTGGCAGCGTGCGATGAATGAGGCAGAGCAAAGTGAGTGATATGTCTATGACCGGGTTTGTGATTTATACACATACCCCAGTATCCTAAATCATGATTATCTGTATGCCCCCCACAAATAGTTTATATTTTGAGTTTAGGTTTCATAGTGGAAGGGTATATGAGCTGGCAGAGTGGCGTGTAAAGGTTGATAGGTTTGCATTGTTTGAGGACAAAGTACAGATTTATTGACCGACACCCCCTCCACGCTGAATAGTCTGGATTCAGACTGTTTTTTGCACTGCACTTGCTTCAAGGTACGATGACACAATGTATAGGAACTGAACATCAGTACCAGTACATTTTCTGTGAAAAAATACATGGTATCTGTGTGATGAAATATATAAAAATGGCAATAGCATGGGCATCAATATTCTTCTCCCTTTGCTACGTGAGATTTCTTTCCTGCCAATCATTTGAAACCTCTGTTAACAATAGCATATTTTTTTTTTATGACAGTCCAGTATCTCATATCTGTCAGTACCTTTAAAAATATTGTCAAGTTGTCTTGAGTGAAGTCTAGCATCTTATCAGCAACACGCATGATTTCTGCGCTTAAACTTCGACCAATACTTTGAGCTGGCTCTCTGCAATGTAATGTGTACATGACTGCATATCACGATCACCACTTCCCGTGATCTCCTCCACTCTGTATACACATGAAGTCAAACACGAGGTTCAATAGACCGAGTTCAATTCTGCAAAAAAAAAAAAAAAAAAAATTCATGAAAATATGTCTTTCCTATAGATATGTGGGAGATATTTTACCCAGCATCGATCATGACCGACGGAAAGGATATAACTTGCACACTGTACAGGTCACTACCACTGCCTACATTCTACAGTCATTTTGCCATTAATAACCGAAACATGGCACACATGCAGCTGTGATGCAGATGAATTCAACATCAAGTTTTGTGTGCAGGTATGATACTACAGTAGTGCGAACAATATCACATGCTCTGCCCCATCCAGCTTGTCTGAGCGGCATGTAGCGGCACCTGTTTAGATTGAACAAAGCGGGCGGAGACCACAGCCACACTACACTGTACATGCGATACAAAGTCTCTCTTTACATTCCCCATCAAAATGTCATCATCGAGAACAAGTCAGATCGTTAGTGGATGGATAAATGTTCGCTTCTAGGAAGAAATAAAACAAAGGTGGCTGTCTGTAAGGCTTGACAGAGCTACCTAGCAACATGGAGTCGTGTATGGCATTGAAACAAAAGATTGGAGACTAATAAGATTATCCTGTAGCGAAATGTGTTGTATATATGACTGTTGAGTATTTACTTTATATGCATGATTGCCTTTCTGCCCTATACCATGACAAATCTATCAACAAACAAGTCTTTTATTTACATGTCACCCAATCTTGTCGGAAAATACACATTGTAACTTTCTCCACTAATGATGAAAAAAAAACCTAATATATGTGCTTTTGTATATGGTTTATGTTGTCTATAGTTAGCTACACTGTAGCACAGCTTGAGTTCAGTATCAGGATATTACACCCAGGAATTAAAAAAAAAAAAAAAAATTGCTTGCGGATTATAATTTTATTATTATTTGATTAACATCATTTCATGTAGCGCAGACCCAGGATAAACTTTAACTACCGATGCTTCAGCAGGACACCTTGATCTGTTTTTGAAACTCTGAATTCACCTGTCTTTATCACTATTTTGATATATCATCAAAATAGAAGGAAGTACTTCATGGGAACTCTTCTCTATCTATCATTATTTCGCAAAGGGCAACAACTCCTGGCCATCTTTGTTATAAAACAAAACAAAATCATCCAAAAACTAACACGAAGGAAATCAGGGTGGGAAAATAAAACCAAAGAGCAATCAACCATACTGAACAGCACAAGCCGTTGCTTTATGAGAAATTGCAGACACACGGCTGTTTGCATGACACAAAGAAGTCCTTTGTATCTGAATAGAAACTGACTGAGTGTGGAATAAAATCATTTGCTTAAATCATGGCCATGTCATAATGACTGCAACAAGGAACAAGGACTAGGTAATTCCCAGTCAACATAGGAAGAAATATTGTATGGTTTCAGGGGAGTGATTATTTTCATTGCTTCACAGAAGAGAAAATTATTTGATAACAAACTGAGATACTACCCACTAGAATTTTTTATTTTGTACAACTACATGAAAATTCATAGTGTATCAAAATGATGGCACACTAGCAATATCTTTATAAACACATACTCTATGACATGCATAACTTTGATGTTAGCACTTCAGCTGTCCAAACGCTATATAAAAAGAGACATAAAATGTAAATGAGTTACCTCTGCAAATATGCGGGGTATTTTTTCCCCATCGTCTCCGCGTTATCTATGATCCCGATCTACATGGGTATGCTGTAGTAGTATATGCTGTGGTTTGTTGGTTGTCCCTATATGAGACACGCCTCCCTGACTGTATCTAAAAGTCTATTAATATCATGTAGCCGCAAGCTCTATAGCCCTTTAGCCACTGACGATTCTGTACATAATGGCCTATTGTTCACTGAAAGGTACAGGAATATTGCTCACATTTTGACAACTTTCTCATGATAACAGCTCACTGTTTATTTTTGTCTAATATCATAAGTTATGTCACATGAAAGCCTATTAAGACTTTACCAAGAGAATAGAGTGTGTCGTAGAAATACTTCTAACATACTTTTATTGACCTTTGACCTCTTTCAAAATTACATAATTATATATTCTATATGAAAACAAAAAAAAATGGGAACGTTTAAAACTACAGGAGAATGGACGGGTGGTTTAGGGAGTAATTAAAGACAGGCGGTTTCGGGCGTTTCAGTTGCTAATGGGTTAAAGGGAAATAGACCAAGGATTCAAGGGGACATTGTGGCATGAACCATCTCTTGCGAATACAGTTACAACATGTGGAAAGTGGCTCAAATAATATCAATCTCGGTTCCTCTCTTGATTCAGCAATTGATCCTGGCTGGATGCTTCCGACGACTACATATGGATCCTTCAAAGACTTGAAAGTTTGTTTTGCCAGGTTAAGCCAGGAAACCTGCATGCAAATACATGTCGATAATGTGATCTACACTGAGTGATGGTTAGCTAGCCTAACATCATCGCATTTTGTGACAAAGATGGCGGCGATCAAAACACCATTCAACAGCGCCCTCTTGAATCCTGGGTCTGTGTACCTTTAACGTGAGGATTTGCTGAACATGACTCTTTTAGAACTCCTCGATACCCTCTCCCTTGAATACTGTATACACTGCTATTTTTGCGTACAGATATTTTCGTGGATGACGAGGTCACAGACATTTTCGCGAGATGTTTTGGTTTTTTTTGCAGATCGACGCCAACCTTTATGTTAATGCTCCATTAATAAAGTGTATGGAGACATTTTCGTGTGCTGTTAAATTTGCGATCCAACTGTGATTCGCAAAATTTGCGAAAATTAAACCCTCGCGAAAATAACAGCTTATACAGTACCGAAATGGACACTGGTGTTAGTCTCTGAATCAGGTACAGATTGACACTTCTTGATGAGGAAGTTCAACCATCATTTGTCGATGCGGCATTGTAAAAAAAAAATCTTGTGCAAGATTCTAGACTTGACATTTTTGGCATGCACAAACAGATTTTGTGTTATTAATGGTTATGGTAAATGACTCAAACAACTCTTTACATTTGCCATTCTAGGGAGGAGGGGTGGATTGAAAACAACAAAAGGGGAAGTGAGCTGGAATGACCTCTGAAGCAAAGATAATTGGCTCTAGAATGTAATCACTCCTTCAGGAATATCTAATGAACAAAACACAGCAGACCTAACCAGGAGATTTACCAGACAAGGAATTGCTCCATTCGACATTTCATATTTCTGTACTCATTTCATAGTTTTTCTGCCAGTCTGAAATTTTTCAGATTAAAGGCAATCGACTGTTAGAAATGTCGGAATTGTGAGTACTTGTGATATAAAATGGAGCGCAAGAAGCTGTGGTGAAGTGTACAGACAAGCCTTATAGAATATCAAAGTGATTACTTGCTATCAACAGACCATACTGCAGATAGAATAAGTGAATAGTTATTTTCTACTTACTGCATTTGACAGTGTGAAGGTACAGTGTATACCATATAAGTGGTGAGTTGTACCTTCCATACACTGTTTTGCTCTGAGGAGGGTGTGTAGACAAGCCTTATGAAATACATATTATTTATAGTGACTAGTCACTTGAACACAATGTATTACAGTGTGGAAGGTGTATCTAGACAAACATTACAGAATAAGTAATCATCTATTTCCGATCGACACAATGTATTTCACAGCCTGGAAGGTGAACAGACAAGCCATATAGAACGAGAGATTTGTTGCTTTCAACACGCTGTACTGCACAGTGAGTTTCTGATTACCACAGTGGTGTTAATAAGGTTATCTATCATGTGAAGTTGTAAACCACAGAACCACAGTGCACAGTTGTCTATCATCATCTTTTGTCTCATAGGCAAGCCCTCAATCAAGGCACTCTTTCCCCCTTCACGACTCATTGTCGATTTCCTCCACTGGCGAGACGCAGATTTAGCTTGGAATGACGTCAAGCGGACGACAAGCGACAAATCTCTTCCACGTTGTAAACTCAGGCACGGTGCTGAGGCAAAAATAAAAATTCTATGTCCGCAATATGCTAGACTCGTATTTCGAAGACATGCTACTACTCAAAGCCAGCACCACACACACACACGTAAACGAAATGATTTTCATGACCGGTAGATGCAATATACACACGTAAATGACATAATCAACATTTCTGAATACATTAAGTCACAAGTACAAGACTTGCGTTCAGTAGACATAACGGGGGCTATTTTACCGCTGATTTGTTTCGTTGCCTTTTTTAC
This sequence comes from Diadema setosum, assembly GCF_964275005.1. Classification (NCBI taxonomy): domain Eukaryota; kingdom Metazoa; phylum Echinodermata; class Echinoidea; order Diadematoida; family Diadematidae; genus Diadema; species Diadema setosum. Next base: position 35,935,658 of record NC_092697.1, on the reverse strand, counting down.
TCTATTTTTATCAATCTCGATGTGCTTCACAATGCATTACACAGGCTGCATGTGTCTGAATATGATATTTTACTACAAACTGTTGATATTACATACTTGGCAATATGACCCACTGAGTGACATTGACCAACACGAGTCACATATTATATCATCAGATCACTGCTTACAAGTGCGTAAGAATAAACACAAAGATTTTACTATGAGGGAAAACACGGAGGCACCTGCATCACATACCAGATGAACTTGAAAGTAATGGTGCACCTACTACAGTAATCGGAATCCATATTTTGTTGTTGTAGTTATTCTTCCTCCTTAAAATTGTTCGTCAAACTCGGCCACGACAGTGTTGCTATTGGCTCCGTCCGTCTTAAGTCGTTTCTCTTTGGCGTCGTTTATGAAGCCCCACACCTCAAAGACGAACTCCTCAGGGAACCCAAAGTCGCTGAAGTTTTCCTCGAAGGCCGTCATGAACTCCACAAAGTCATTCTTACCTTTAAACATGTCCACGATAGACGTCGCTGTGGAGTGTGGGAGAATGGACAGGGGGAGTTTGAAAATCATTTTCAGTAAAAATCAACACTTTGTGCATATATCAAGCCAATTAACGTTACAAACAATTCATTACAATTGTACATCGCAAGAAACACAATAAACTTTTTTTATAGCAACATTTACAAATGCACAACATTTCAAGATTTTACAATCAGTGATATTGTAAGACTTACAAAGGGAAAGGAATATGCTTTATGAATAACAGTTACAATTATTAAAAGACCATTGTCCCTTTGTACTGTAATTATTCTATTTTACTCTTAGTGTTGTCTCACTATTCAAGTGAAGACTGGTTGCTTTATTGTTATCATAATTTACAAGCAATGCCGTTTTATTTTACTTATGTCTTAGAAATTATTAAATACTATAGAATTGGTTGATAAACTGCTATCATAACTTATTGGTAATGTTGTTTAATTCCACTTTTGGTGTTGTTTATCAAAAGAAGACTGATTGTTTTACAGAGTTGTACTTTGACCTTCCAAAGAGAGTAAAAACTGCTCACCCAGATCGAGATCTCTGATTCCCATGTAACTCTCCAGACAGTCATCAACCTTGCGACAGGCAGCTTCTTCGTACTCAGTGGGCTGCAAAGTGATGGGAAAAAGCGAGCGAAATGGAATAAGATAGCGTGAGAATCAGAGACAGTCAGAGACAGGGAGAATACGAAGAAGAAGAAGATGAACAAATGAATGCATTGAGTAAAACAGGACAAAATCATGCTATGCTGTAGAGTAATACTTGCAGAACTAATGGTCTGTTGCCACTTTGCTGTTATTCCAGACACATAGTAAGTGTATTGACGTTAATGCTATACAACTGTACGTTATCAACAGATCATTACAACTGCACATGCTGGTGTGGATCTGTACAAGTAAATCCCAACCATTTCTTTGAAGATATCATATGAACACATCATCAACAACAACAACAAAATCATCAAAATAGCTGGGTCAAACTTGGTGCCAAGAGAAATGATCCCTAGTTTGTGTTGCACATGTGAATGCTTACGAAAGATTAATCCTACAATATTGTACCTTTATCTGCCTAAAACACTATCTCTTACAAGTACCATATAATTTGTAGTTGTTCCAAATGAAATCATTCATAATGAGGGAAACATATCTCCACAAAAAAAGTATTAAATTGGACAAACAAAGACAAAATTGTAACCAGTCACATGGCAGCATGTCGTCATACTGTATATTCCCTGCTATGTGCACTTTAAAAAAGCCTCTGAGGCTATGTTATTGTAACTCTAAAAATCATATTGTAAATCTCATTGCATATATATGTGTGTTTGTGTGAATGTTTTGATATCTTTTGATCCCCTTAAAAGTATTTTGAAAGTATCCCTCCATATCTACAATTGGTTACAGTGCCACCACTGGCAGTGCAATGCAGTAACAGTTTATGGCAATTCAAGGGGTTATTTATGATAGACTAATACTTTAAACTCTTGATGGAATAAGTGAATAGTAAGGTCATATATATAAACAATGACAAGATTTTAATCCTCAAGTGGTTGATTGGTTTTGAGGTAACAGTTTTATAAGAACTCAACTATCCAGTCATTCATTCTTCCCACAATTAATTAGCCACTTGGATGAAGAGGTGTACGGCATTTCAAACAACATTACACAAGCTCATTCAGTAACTGCCATTAATTCTGCAAAATGAAACAAGCATTCTTGAACCTATATGACGAGTGAAATATTACGACCAAACAATATACAATCTTGTAAGAACTGTGCCAACTGCAGGTATGAATAAACTTGGCATGTTTTCTGTAAGCTCTTGTTGGTATGGTTGGTGACTGCTGCACAGTGGAGGGTTAAAGGTTGTATATATCCCTTTTGCAAATTATATGTCATGAAATTTTGCGTGACTTTTAAAAGAATATTGTCACTCAATATTGGGTGTGAAATCTTATTGCAATACACATGAGAGTTTTTGAAAAAGAAATGAAATACTAAACCCAATGTCACTAGAAGATATGCTCTCTACTTGTGATGAGAATGATTTAATTTTCTGGGGTCCGAGTAAATTCACTGGAAATCTATAGTATTATTTCCCCCTCTATCAAAAGACAAGTTTCCAGATTTATCACCCTTAGGATAGGTCTGAATGACCTACCTCCACAATATCCTAGCTTATGAAAGGAATCTAATTTTCACAGTTGCAAAAGGGACACATGAACTTTAAGGGAGTATTCTGTATCTAGGGGAAGTTGTTCCTTAATTCACATCTCTGTGGTAGGAAGTAATCAAGACGGTTGAATGCGCCAATTTCCTTGGTACAACTTGGCAGGAGTGTCAAGTATAGGGAGTGCTTTAGGCAGCGATCTTGTCACATACGAGTTTACTGAACTTTGGCTAACAAAGTATAGCATACTATGTGCATTTACTATTTGAAAAATTGGCTCAGTGGTGTTACTCTCATCTTCAAATTTACAAGTGTATGATCTATGATTGGGCATGCAGTTGTTGAAAATCTTTAGATAATGTATACATGCCATATACTGTATTCCTACGTACTATATATTGTAGTGGTTCATATCTTAACAAATTTTGCAAGTTGAGTGCTATGGCGATCAGAATTTTCAAACATATACCGGTATGCAAAAAAAAAAAATGAACTCTGATCCCAACATGGATGTGACATGCACGCATACATTTCTCTGTCCCTTACTGTACACCCAAATCACAAATGTAAATTTAAAATCAAATTCCAAATAGAGAACATCAGAAATGGCTGTAGTGAGTGGTAAGTATTACTGTGAAACCAGAAATTTTTGTGTGCACGAAACTTTCGTGAATTTCACAAGAAGCCAAGATTCATGCAAGTAATATGTACACGGAAGGTTTTGTCTGTACAATGTTTTGCACACCAGTGGCATTTCACGAAAATTTCATGCCATGAAAATTTTTCTGAGCAATGCTTTGCTTACCAGTGGGAATTCACGAAAATTTTATGCTGCAAAAAAAGCCACTGGTGCCAATTCAAGAAAGTTTCATGCTTTAAATGTTTCTGGTTAAATTACAGTATCTCATTTAAAGAGAAAAATTATTCCCACCTTAAAGACAATATGCATTGCATTTCTGTTACAGGAGGCAATACAATTCACAAAACTGAATTCATGTATTGTATATCATTAAACTTGCAAAATTTGAAGAAAAAAAAAAGATGATGATGACCTAAAAATATCAAATCAATTCAGTCCTCTCTGTTACCCATAATGTCAACAACTTAAAAGTCATTTTAATAATACAAATCAGAAATATGCACTCAGCCTTAAACATCTGGAAATGGTTCCCTACACACATTGTGTCTCCCTGCATGTGGACACAACAGGGTGTGAACAACGTTTACCTTGTGGGTCAAAGTGCACATATGATATCCTCTTTGCTCGTTTGTCTTCGATGACAAATAATTCAAAAATGTGCATTAGAATACTAACACAGGCAAATCAGCTAACAAACAGCTTGTGTAAAATGCACTGTCTTTGCATAAAGATCACATATCTACTTTAATGGAGAAATCTTCTAATAGGAGATGACATAGGAACAGGATATTTGCTTTTCATATTATGTTACATGCATATGTGCCACATTGCTGTACATTGCACATTGCATATTGGTGATCAGGGATGCCAACCTTGTAAACAGCATTGCAAACACAATATTTTTACCTTTCCTATAATAGAAGATATGTTTTGTAATACAATTTTGGAAAAACAGCATTTTCCATGAAGTATTTTTTTTTGCAGGAAAAAAAAAAGTCAGTACAAAATAGATGAACTGCACAAAAGTAACAGATAGCATCTCTGTGTGATATGAGATTGCAACGATTGCGATTGAATACAAAATATTGGAGTCTACCATCAGCAAAACATCATTGAATCATTCTATATCACCAATTATTGTAAAACATGACATTTTCGCGCCATGAAATTTTCACGGATTGGAGCCGATGGCCTTTTTCGCAGCATGAAATTTTCACGAGTTGCCTCAAACATTCAATGAATAGAGTGTAGACAAGAACTTTCGCGTGCATTTTCATTTTGTAAATCTTGGCTCTCGCAAAATTCACAAAATTAAAATGCATGCGAACATTCCTCATTTTACAGTGTTACATGTATATCATACAACTGCATTTAAACACACAACACTGTATGTACAATGTACACTACAAGCCTAATATGAGTTCAGCATGGTGGAAGAGACGGTCAAAACTACTATCACTGGATTTTACTGATGACCTTGTATCCTTGCATACTAAAAAGTATAGAAATATATTTTTATACAGATCACACAAACCCACATCTTCACTGTAATCACCCTGAGCAGCTAAAACTCACACAGAGCTGGAAGAATGCACAGACCCTGGCCCGGCGTAGCAACCATTTGATCAATATTTCCATATTGCATTTTGCTCACCATATATTAAAGGTGAATGTGATCATCAGGTCTTCAGGGAAGAGCTACAATGTATGAGCATTTGATAGCAAAAACACATTCAAAAAATTTTGCTAGATGATCTCAACATTTTTAACACTATCATTAAAAGATTATGTACAACATGTACCATTTCTTGTACACAACAGAAACTAATAACAATCATAGCAATAGTATCTGATTATACAAATTTGTGTTTGCCTTAGAATGTAGCATTTACTTGCAGTAACTTGTTCTTACTTATTTATTGTTTTAGATTTCAACTTCATCAACCCAAAAGCAACAAAATGGGACTCTATGTCATCAGTCTTTGAAGAAAACTTCAGCCATTTTCTCCAAAAATTAATCTTTATCGTGTCAAAAATCACAATATGGCTAGAAGAGAAATTAAAAATAAACTCCATATGACTCCATATGACAGTCTAAAGTCCTTCTTGCTTCTTATTACGATCTACAAACCATACATGATGAATATATGCACGTGTACCAATATATATGTTTTCCCCCAATCTACATGTATCTTTTTTTTTTTTTTCTTTAAACAGTCATCAGTGATAAAAGAATAACAGATATCTGTGACTTGTCAGGCAAAACGTCCACGGTTTTGCTCCATAAATTTCATCTGATGTCTTAATGGTACCTGCACTCCCAACACATCTATTACAGTAATGATCATTCTCTGACAGTCTGTTAAATTGAAACCATAAAGTGTTAGTAATTATGAATGGCCTGAACCTGTATGAGAGAAATGGTTAGTCTGATGCAAAACAGACCCAGATGGTAGATATGATGCTTTTATAATACTGTCAACATGTCTTTTTCAACGACTGTTGTGCTGTTGATAGCGGCAACACATTCACAAGCGAGGACCCAAACCAACTGTATTTCAGCACGAAGGCCTGCTGAAAAAGTCTGCAAATTTGATAATAATCAGGGAATAATTTTCCTTCTCCAAACTGAATTGCAATTTTAGTCAATTGATATATGTATTTTGAACAAAATGGTGTGCAATTTTACATATGAAATACCTACAAAATGGACATTCTGTGCAGCAGTCATGTCAAAATGCACAGCAAATCACTATGCGATACCAGGAAAATTCTTCCCTGATATCAATAATTTATGAGCCAGGCAATTCAAAATTGGAACTTGAGTGGCAAACCACTGAATAATAGTGTATTGTCAAGTCACTTTGACCACAGAGGTTTAAGTGTAGATTGATTATACAAGTTTGATCGCCTGTGCAATACAATGACAAGACAAAAAATCATTAAATTCAAAGTGCAATACAAGACTCGACATTAACATTTTTCTTTGGTGGTCCATTTGGGCCACTATGAAATCTTTGAATTTGACATTCGCGTGTACTGAATTAAAAAAGAAAAAAAAAATGAAGAGGTCCAAAATAAAAGGAAATATAATATGGAATTTCATTTTGAAGCTCAGCTGCCCAATTGGACCACCAACAGATAGCCCTTATGAAAATCTGGTGGCCCAGACATCAATCTTTAGTGGCCTGGGCCACCCCGTCACCTGGCCAAAGCTAATGTCAAGCCCTGACATGTTGTGATACTGTAAAATGCACTTTTCAAAAGCTTCTTTGGACCATGAAGCTACATTTCATGTTTGGACACAGTTCTGCTGAATGGCTGTGATTTTTACTACCAATCGCTGGAAGCAAAATTTGGTAATTTATGTCAAGAAATTCAGATGGGTCCCTAAAGACCCTCTTGCTGAGCTTGCCCCCCCCCCCCCCCCCCCCCCCCCAATGGACTGACTCGCATCTTTTGCAAAAATTTGACTAGCACAGCAAAGAGGGTCTTGGTCAAAGGCTAATTCAATTGTTGTGTACCCTGGCAACTGATTTAGTTTCTCCATCACAACACACTAGCTTCAAAGCCACAGACATGTACACGCAATGTGACTTTCACTCGACACTTTACCATATTTACATGACATGGAATATCTTGATTCAACCCACGCCCTGGGTGCACACACACACACAAATATCTAAACAAAACCTCTCATAGTATTTTAAAATTTGTAAGGAAACTATTATCTCAAAATTGAGAAATTTATGCTATTCCCCTTATTCGAGGAAAAAAAAATCCCACATATAAGCACCTCAAGATGTTTGCAGAATGTCGAAACATGGGCAAGATACAGTAATATAGGAAACACTCAGTATCCTGAGATGTTCATGGAATGACTTGCCCTTCAATGGATAACAGACAATGATTAAAAATCTTAAAGTCTCTTATTAGACTAAAATTTTACTTTTATTAGTATTACTGCTCATTTTCTGTTCAAAATACAAATTTGGGTTTGGGAGCAAATTTTCAAAATTTAAACCTCAAAACTCATGTTTTAAGAGCTTTGCAACCAATACAAGCAACATGATTTGTTATATGGTCTCTTGTTACATGTCTCACTTATAATGAAGAAAAAAAAATCCATAAATTAATCCAGGAAATACATACAGCTGTACTCCATTTTACTTTTAAAAAAGTCAGAAAATCAAATCTATTCACCTGACTACAATTTCCACCATACATATTTAATACATGTATGCAGGTTTGCAATCAGGCTGCATAGTAATCAATAATTCTGGCTACAGCTAGCTGTGTTACAAATCTCACCAAATACTGGCTGCAAGCCGAACTTGAATGCGACCAATTTACATTCAAGGACGGCTGACTGGATTTTTCAACCCCCCCCCCCCACAAAAAAAAAAAAAAACAAATAAATTATAAATCACTACCTCGTCATTTTCTGCTTAGCGTATCAAGTACACAAAGGACACGGTGGTCTGTTTGGGTGGGAATTCCATGACATACAATTATGTAGTTTCCTTATGAAGTACGTTTGCTGGTTTCATATTTAAACACTGATCAATATTGAAACACTATACATACTGAACCCTCAAAAAAAAAGAATTGTTTGTGTTCTCTTTTTGCTTGTCAATTCAAATTGAAATCCAATTGCTTTCACTCATATTACATGGTCTTTCCCATGTAATCTGTGCATGCTGCTACAGTATAAACAGGTGTAATTTCAAAATATTTAACAATGCATTCTCATGCAAATTTTACATTTTCCAATATTGCTATCATATACTGACAAAGAATATATGCCATGCTACATTGTATAACATAAACATTAAAAAGAAAAGGTCAAATGACAAACAACATGTAGGCCTACAGTAGGCCTACAGTAGGCCTACCTATCGGTTTATTGCTGAAGTATTGCAGTGCGATTCATATTGGTTGATTCCTCAAGATTATGCCAAGTAAAGCTAACAAAGGTGCTGCTTGTTATTACTGTTATAAATACAGAGGTTAACTCTAGTGGCCACACATTACACAGCACATCTCAGAACAGAGAGAAAAGAAAAAGGTAGCTTATAAATTTCCTCCCCTCTTTATTTTTTGTTTTCCATGATCTTTTTATCAATTCCATTTCCTTTGAAAATATAACAGTATCAACAAAAAAAAAAAATACAAATCATATTGTACATAACATTTGTCATAAATGTTCATGCATGTACGAAACATATTCCATGAAAACAAGAATAATCATTCAATTCATTTTAAGGCAGAAATCAAGCAGAAAAAACACCAAGGATGAATTATCCTCTTTATGCTAGCACTGTCTTGTTTGTGGCTAATCAGTTCTTTTATCTTCTTCCTCCCCCCCCCCCCATAAGTTCATAGTACACCTGAGTCTGTACGACAACAATGGTTTGACAGATCGTAAAGATAAATGTGTGTGTATGTGTATGTGTGTGTGTGTGTGTGTTCAGTCATGAATAGAAATATCATACTTTTCACTCATTATCTGTATTGACGTGTGCACTGCCCATACTCGACAGAGAAAACTATGCACTGCTTGCAAGTCCTTCATTTCACCCGTCTGTGCATGACATTGCATGGTACAGTATGAGCATAAAAAACAAACAAAAACAAAACCAAGCAATCAAAAAAAACAAGCATAGAAGTAGGCCTATATGTTCATATTACTGTTAATGTGAAAATGAGACACATATGTAAAAATGAGACATGATACATGTAGTGCAAATTGTGATATCAATGGGACTGAAGGAGAAAGGAATTCCGCACACTTGGTACGCAAAAACTACGGTGTACATGGTTATTCAAACACAGTTGATGTGACACCACGCAAATGACTGGGCACTTTGTGTGCTGCAATACTTCAGTACACAGAGAATAATGTTTTGTCCACTAAACAATGTCCGGTCTTTGCACCACTGCAATCTGTGTGTTTGTGCGGTGCACAATATCTGAAAACCATAAAAATGTGTATTTGTGTAAAGAACGCCTGGAAGATGGTGAGGTTATAACCTTCTTTGTAAGATATCTCGTGACATACAGATTGTATTTAGCAACTTCTGCACGTACCTTCTTGTTTTCTGTGACAAACAAAATGAGCTCTGAATTTTAATGACGTATCATATCATCTATTATTAGGTTTTCTACAGGGATGGATTGTTCTAGAGCAAATCATCTTTACAAGAGAGAAAATAAATTATTTCCTTTTTTTGTGACAACTTTAGTTTTCTTTGGTTATATGGACAACACACTTTGGACTTTCAAAAATTCAGTGTTTTCTTTTCTCAAATTTTGCCAGTCAACCAATATTTTGCAAAATTAACAACTCTCAAAAGTATTACCTATCTACCATTACACAAATATGTTCTATTGTCTTCACGGTGGGATATTGCTAATTGTTCTCTTGAAAAGGGATTAGTACTTTGCTCTCATTCTGTCAATGTGCTCTTGAAAAAAACAAAACAACAAAACAAAACAAATCAATCACAGTTTGTCTTAAAGTTCCAATTATATCAAACTAGTGAAATATATGACACACATAGTATATCCAGCTAACTATTTTGTATAAAACTGTTGTAACTCTTTCATTTTCTGATGTAATTTGAATTTGTGTTATGATTTTAATGTTTTTCGCATGAATGAGTGATGGGGTATGGGGAACTCTGTAGTATTTACACAGAGTGACATATTATACAAATAATGAATGTTTATGAGTGCAATGGACAGAATATTTCATGAGGTGAAAGATGAAATGATCCATTCAACGAGGCGCAGCCAAGTTGAATGGATAACACATTTCATCTTAAACCGAATGAAATATTCTGCCCATTGCATGAATGATAAACATTTATAATTTGTTTTATGTACGTATGTAGATCCTTATCATTTGATGTTCTATTAATTTAGAAACAAGAGAGAGTGCTCACTGCGCGCTTTACGCGAGCACGCTGTCACATAAACACACTGCAAACGCAAGCGGTTTTACACGCATAGTGTGCCGGGCTCTCTGCGTGCGTGCAATGGAACAAATCATATGGATCCAAAATTGCACGGTGTCTTATGGAGCCACAATTGCACGGGTGACGACGTCATAGTGAAATGCCCAGGACAAATGATCAATGTCAAACAACCAATCAAATGACAAGGATCTTGTTGTATGTGTTCATTAGTAATGTTATAATAGTTACGCCATCTAGTGTTTGAAAGCAACACATGTGTATAGATGTTCGATGTATGTAAGATTCGGACACTCTGTCATGCACGGGAGGCAAAAAAAAAAAAAAAAAAAGTTGAAAAAACCAAAAAAATACAAAAAACTGCCATATTACATATGTAGGCTTCAAGATTATGAAGAAATTGGTTAAGTGGAAATAATGATGTTGATATATGCTTATATGATTTGATTTTTTTGGTATAAGTATATTTTATTAATTTTGTTAATTTTATTAAGTTGATTTGTTTCATTAAAGAAGGAAGGGTGTTGTATGTGTTCATTAGTAATGTTATAATAGTTACACCATCTAGTGTTTGAAAGCAACACATGTGTATAGATGTTCGATGTATGTAAGATTCGGACACTCTGTCATGCACGGGAGGCAAGGATTAAACAAGCATGAACCGGCAGACAACTGGTGTAGACAATTAGTTTCATTTAAGTGTGTTCCTTGTTTCATAGTTGATAGGCATGAAATAACAGATCTAAGCTGTATTTAGGTGTTATATAAACACGTATATACACATGGTTAATTCTTACCAGTGCTTGGACCTTAGCGGGGCCTTTGCTGTATAACCTCAAGGTTTCCTTCCCCGTTTTGATGTTGTTGTTGCCAGCAGATGCCGCCTTGCTGCCCCTTGGCGCAATCTCATCTGAAATTAATGAGTTCAGAGCATATTGATGAAAAAAAAAATCCACACAGGGAGAGTATACATGTATATTTCAAGGTGATTTACTATAATCATATGGGTATTCATTTGAAACTAGAGCACAGGAAATACATCTTGGTTGGATGCTGCTTTTTGACCCTGATTGACATCTAGCATTTGGAGAGATTTGTTTGAACAAAACATGAACCTGATTATTTTCTTTTTCAACTACAGTAGGTCTTCAAGATACATGCAATGTACCAGTGCAGCTTGTACAATGGGAATGCCATGAAATCCATGCCATGTCCGACATCAAATGGGTGGGTATAACTGAGCAGCTACAGAAATCAACCATTCCACGATCTAAAACCTCTTGGAATATATACTCCACAAGAATTGAATATATTACGAAATAGTTAAATACTGTTACAAGTTTACAGAATAAATGAAATTCATTAAACAAGTTTTCTGCAAGTGCTGTCAGAGTAAACGGTGTTCAATTCTCAAAAGGTTTCAGACGAAAGGAGACTCCTCTAGTCAAAATCTGCAGGTATACAGTAAGTGTGTGTTGTTGTTTTTTTTATAACAGTACTCTCCATTTTAAATCTGTAAGAAAATTAATGGCTCCTAAAGAAATTTTCAATTCACAATAACAGTCTGTACAATTCGAAATTTCAAAAAGATCATCCACAGTAGCTCTCTATATTGCATTCTTACATGATCTTTCTTTCACTACAACCATTTCAACTGTACTCCCACTACAACCCCATGTACCTTTAATATGAAAAGTGCATCATGCAATACAAAAACAGTAAAAAAAAAAAAAAAAAAAAAAAGAATCATTTTTTTTTCTTTCTGACTAAATCCCAAATTGATGACTTAACGATGCAGTGAGTTGAGAAGCCCACAAGTATCACCAGCGTCAAGCAGTGAAATGACGGAGTAAGACAAAACGATGCGGTTGCCATTGGCAACAGAGAATTAGTCTGACGAGGGGGATAAAGACAGATTTGTGATGCTCGGGGGTTGCACACATCTTTACACAATGCTACATGATATGAACTCTGTGTTGGTATAAGAATGTCATAATCATCAAGTTTCTTTCCTCAGGTTCAAGGATAAAATCTGTGGATAATATTCCATTGGGAATGTCACAAAATATAAAATTGGGCGTAATACAATGTATTAAAGGCATTCTTTTCCATTTGCAGATGAAGTAAAAACCCAGCTTTAGTGCTTCATAATAGTTCTAAAATGTGAGTTGGGGATAGAAACAACCAATGTAAAATGTTGATCAGTATGATCAACGTTAAGTATTGTTGAATACAAAATGTGAGCAATAGACAATAAAATTGTTTCTATCATGAACCATCTCCAGTTAGGCCCTATGGTTTATTGAGAAAAATAGTGACATCACTCCTTATTATTTAAGGCTTTATTGCAAAATTTTTGTATGGAAGAATGCTTTGTGATACAACATACCTACACATACGTATGCAACAAATGTAATAACTTGAACATTTTTAATCCCTGTCCTAATTGTAAACAATGTTATTCAAGAAACGTATCTGACTGAAAATGCCATCTTCAGCTACAATTTAAAAGATAAATCTTCAGATATCCACAGCCTATGTATAAAAAGATTGACAGATAACTGAATAAAACAATCCCAGAAATGACATTGACCTGGCATGATACAAATAGTAAATACTTTTTTTTTTTTTTTTTTTTGTTTAACAATAATTTTTCTCTGGACAGTGAGTGTACTCTGGTTCATTGAATCTGTTCTGCAATGAAAAACATACTGTCAGAGTAATTCTCAGGTTGTGTAACAACAGGCACTGCATTCTTCTTATAGATTAAAAAATAAATCAATTATTAGCAAAGAGTCTTTCTGTGTCTTTTTTTTTAACTTTTCCATTGACATGGTAAACAGGGAAAGAAATTATACTTAAAGAGTCTTTATGAATGTCAATTCAGATAGAGAAGAACAAAAACAAAAAAATGTACCAGAGAGAACAATACTGTATGTGTCTGATCTGCACCTCATGTGCATTACGTGTGTTGTGTGCACATATTATCAATGCTGTAAAAAAATATGCTTGACGTACAGGTCTGTATTCTATGTTGTAGTAACTACAAATTACTGTAGTTTCGTTTAAGGTCACTGCTGAAAGTATGCCAGAAAAGGCTAGCATAAGGAATATGCAAAATGCTTGAACCATACATGCCCTGCTCAGACAACGATTATGTGCATTATTATTAAAAGTATGACGATGTTTTGTCTACATTTATACCACTGGAATGAACATGTGACACGTCTGTACAAACATGTGTATAGACCTTGCACTGACTTATAACACCATCTCCTACATTGTGGAGTACATTCGATACCCTTTTGAATGTAATAAGGCAATATACATACTCAGTTAAATGGAAATCATTACAACACTGGTAATGTTTAAAATTTGCAGACATATTTTGTGTACAATATACACTGTATGCAGTGAGAAATACTCATGTATTTCATAGTCTGCTTCAGTCTTCACTGTTCTCCATTGGATGTATGTTTTAATTGTTCTCTCTTTCTGTTTTATCAATTAAAGTGTTGAACATTCTAAAACTGTTGAACATTCTAAAACTGCTGAATCATTTTAAAATTTATTCAGTGCCTGCCTATAATGATTGTCAATATTTTGCATTGTAAAGCAAACAATTCCCTACATGTACACTGTACACGTATGTCACCAGGCTAAACAATTATCCATCTAGATCAGTTGCGCATTTCATATAGGGGTACAGTATACAATGCTTGGATGTTGCTGTAATCGCAGAAGGTATTGACTCCAATACTCACATCTGGTAGGTTACTCTGCGATTGTTGCAACTTTAATATGTTTTATGAAATGGTGCATTGATGTGATCAACAACATAATTGGCCATTTACTATGAATACAGATTGCATGTGCTATGTAGTTTCAATGTACAATGTAGAGAGGTATGTCATACTGACTGAAAATAATCTAGAATTGATAACTAAAGTCAACTCTAAGGTAGAATTTCTCTCCTGTATCCATAGGCCTTTGCACTGATTGACAGTCCCTTGTGTAGAATCCGACTGTTATTTGCCCCAAATATGTATTTGACATGACTCATGGAGGTGACCCACTTTAGCAATTTAAAGTTTTAATCCAAATGGTTGGTCCACACTACTAATTATCGCCTCTGAACATTTTTGTTGGAAATACATGAATACCTCCCTGTACGACTCAAAAGAAAAACTCTATCAATAAAGAAGCTTCTTTTTTTTCTGATCTGCATCTGAAAATGTGACCAACGGAAGACGGAAACACAAGTCAAACAACTCAATATTTACTTTTTATAAGGTTTCAATATTTGAATTGAAGTGATTTGTGTTTGCTAACCATCATACATCCGTATGACATGCACTAGCACAAATCTTAAAATTCCAAACGGATAATCTGATACTCAATTGTAACATACATGTACAGTTGCCAGCCCCAAAATTTAGGAAATAAGAAAAACTGCGAGAAAATTATTGACAAAAAAAAAAGAAGAATTTCAGGAACATCTCATACATGCTGTACATCACTATTAGCAAGTATTGACAATATAAGAACTCAACGTTGAGTGAAACTTCTTCTTTCCTGAGAAAAAGGAACATTCCCATCAAACAGGATCAGTTTACAGGTATGTTGAACATAATATTGACATTATTCTTTCCACCTCACTCCCTCCCCCCCCCCCAAAAAAAAAAAAAAAAATCTAAATTCATGTCTGTGCAAGACATTTTTCATCAGTGATATAGATTTCTCCTGTTGATAGCAAAATACTTACTAAATGCTTTGTGAGGTTTTACAAGCTTCATAGTAAACTCCTGGCCAATGGGTAAATCCTTTAGTGCCCTTGCGACTTCGAAGTGCCGGCAGCCAATCATGCTGCGGTCGTTGATCATCACCAGGTGATCGCCGACTTCGGCGTAGCCGTTCTGCGCCATGACCGATCCTTCCTTGATCCGTTTCACAAAGGCGAAGCCAGCACCATTGTCTGTGATAGTGAGTCCCAGAGCAGCTTCGCTCTTCTCTACACATATCTCATACTTCTGCCCCTTGATGTGTGCGTATATCGAGTCGCTGAGACCAATTTGGCCACCCAGTAATTTGTCCATGTCTACCTTGAATGTGTTCAGTGTGCAAAATATGATCTGGGAGGAAAAAAAAAAAGACGGGAAAATCAAAGAGTTGTAGCAAAGTTCAGAGCTCATTCAGTTTGTAAAGTTAAAGGGAGGGTAAACCCTAAGAGCAATGTGGATTGAGTGAGAGCAGCAACATTAGTAGAACACGTCAGTGAAAGTTTGAGGAAAATCGGACAATCGATGCAATAGTTATGAATTTTTAAAGTTTTGGTGTTGGAACCGCTGGAATAGGAGACTACTAGAGGTTATGACGTATGAGAGGACAACAATACAAAGAAAATATACAGGAAATTCAACAAAAAATCATTTTTCTAGCATTATGAAAGAGCACTTGACTAACCGCTTTCAGAAAGCATGGGGAATAATTGCTACCCTTAACATATGTCAGTATCAAGTTGACGGAATTTGTAATTTTCGTGAAAAATGGATTTTTGTAGAATTTTCTTTATATTTTTTTGTATTGTTGTCCACTCATACGTCATAGCTTCTAGTAGTCTCCTCATCCAGCGGTTCCAACACCAAAACTTTAAAAATTCATAACTTTTGCATCGATTGTCCGATTTTCTTCAAACTTTCACTGATGTGTTCTAATAATGTTGCTGCTTTCACTCAATCCACATTGTTCTTGGGGTTTATCTTCCCTTTAACAAGCTAGTACAGTAGACCCTAAATGTAATCTTGTTATGAGTGTGGAAAAATGCAACAACTGATTTGTAAATTGAATAAATAAATAAAAAATATGCCTGCATTATGAAACCTCCCAAAACAATTGTCAACATTTTATGCCATTACTAATTTGGAAAACTATACACGCATAAAGAATCTTCCATTGTAGACTAGTTGGTCATCTGTCTCTATACCACGTATGTGCTGATAACATTGATCATGTAAAGTATATTTGTTGCTTCAAGGAACATCCCTTCTTCATATATATTTTTAATACTGATCATGACATGATTTTTAGATATAAATTATGAAAATTTCAAAAATTTGAAAAAACCTTCTCCAATTTGCTGAAAAAGCCTTTCATTTTACTCAACTTCATTATTTCTTTGTCATAAAGTTTACACTTTGTAATCATGAAAAAATGCCTTCAAGTTCCTAAATTATACTTCATTTAATAATAGATAATAATGGGTACTGTCAAGTTATGGGTAAACTCGCCCTAGCGGGTAAACTCGCCCCCCCAGCGCGCGCATTACATTTACAAGTGGCCGAGTTTACCCGCTAGGCCAAGTTTACCCATAACTACAGTATAACTGCAATCGAAAGTAGAATGTGACATTTTGAAACACATTCTCTCTTGAAATTCGATAAGGCCAAACATGGCCCGCCACAACATACAGTGTACTTCAAATACCTTCTGAATGACATGCATGTACAATGTAAAATGAAGGGCTACACAATTAATCACTCATGGAGTATAAATCCATGATAAAGGTATAAATTCATGTTTTTCATAAGGCGATAAAACACTACTACCAATTAACTTTTATTTTCTATTCTTATTTAAACTTTTTATATATCTATCTAATTCATGATCTGGTTGAACAATGTGCCCTGTCAGTAAATATATTAAGGCACATATATCAAATGGCTACAGCATTACCAGTGAATGCTAGTTTTATATAATTTGTGTTTCTCTAAAGCTTTTTTTTATTATTCTTTTAAACTGCAGTGTTTGTAACTACTTAGATTCTGTCTATTCAACATCTCAAAGACCTTTCATCACCATGATGATCACGTTACCTGATCTGCTGGCATGGAGAATGCCTGCCCAATTTTTTCATAAAGTTCTTTGACATTTGTAAATCCCTCTACTTTTCCAGGGGGGCTCCCGTGCGCTAGGAATGCGTTGAAAACGAGTCTCCTAGGCGTGGGGGGCTCATAGACTTCTGTTGCCTGTCTCCGTGCCGGTGACTGCTGTGATGCACCACCACCGCTGCCCCTACCGGATGGCTGCATAGCGTCGTTAGCTACCGTTGGGTTGCCCGACGGACTCCCGTACGATGGAGCGGTGGTTGGTGGTGGTTCCCCTGCGCCGTTATAACTCGATGGGTTCGTCACCGGGTCCGCGAGCCCTCCTCCGTGCTTTTTCTTCTCCGACTTCTTCTTCTGGAAAAACGGCATTTTGGACGAAACTTTCTTCCTCACCGGTTGTCTGCGATAGTTATTCCAACAAATACGAGAGAATATTCCTTATCTGCTCATCAGAAGTCCACAAATATTCGCCAGGATATTATCCGGAAATTGGGTGTCAAATACCATACCTATCATTCATTCATATCACTCGTCGAAATCAGTTAATTTGCGCATGCGCAGAGGGAAAATGAGGTCAGCGAAAAGTGCACGCCCTCCCAATCAACAGGTGGACGTGTTCGATTCGGCTTGTTGATGATGTTCTTGTGTCGATTCCTCGCATACGAGCATATTAAATACATATAACCGATTGTTCCGATATGAAGCAGTGATTTATCTCTACACTAATGAGCTTCGCGGAAGAGGGTTTTCAAAAGAAATCGATAATTAATCCTAAGGAATTTCGTTGACAAATTGTTTTACTAGGCGACCTCGAGGGTCGAATTCATCACTTATCTCGAGGATAACAAAACAGAAAGTGTCGAAACAACTCAGCTTGTCGATTGCTTCAGAAACCGTTCAGAGGATCAGATTTCCACTTGCATTAATGTTTCGCTCCTGCATTGGTTAAAGGGTGTGTACAGTTCTGGTCGAGGCGAGGATTTTTAACGTCTTGCGAGACATTCAGAAACAGCTCTATGAGATGTCAAAGAGCATGCAATTCTGAGGGGTATCAAAAGTTTATTTGACGAAAATCGGTTTCCAATTAATGGCTGAGATATCTAAAACACTAAAAGGTAAAACAAAGTGATCCTAATAAAAGGAGTGGCCTGTCAACTGTAATAGGATTGCTTTTTTGGATATCTCAGCCATTTCAAGACCAATATTCATCAAATAAATGTTGAATCCTTCTTGAAATAACATGTTCTTTCATATTTCATAAGAGGTTTCTCATTATCTCACCAAAAATGTTAGAAACCTGAATCCTCACCTCAACCAGTACTGTCCCTTTAATGATAAAGAAATAAGCACTAAACTGAAAGGGCAAATATTAGTTTCACAAGTGTTGTTTTATGTCAGTTGTGTGTATATGAAGTCACTTGCTATTGTATGGCCTATACATCTTAATTTGATTCCACATTTTCTAAAATGTATGTAGAAAGAAAACTATCGCTTTATAACCCTGCTGAGTTAATGTTGACATTTTTAGTATATTAGCTGTCATTATCATGTTTCTATGATCATTTATACATTATTTTGTCTAGCCAATCTATGTGCAAATACTAACAAGCATTTAAATAATATGTTCATGACCAGTAAATGATAGAAAAAGAGGTGAAGTTATTTGTGCAAACATGTTATATAAGACACATTCAAATTCAAATGAAATGAGAGAAGAAGCTACATTAAGAAAAATAGGAATTAATTTCTCAAATTAGGAAAATTCTAAATCATATTTGGTTCTTGAATTTGTCTCATGAATTCTTAAATTACTAAATTGAATGAATGAAATAAAGATATTCTGTTCATTTAATCATCATTGTGCCCTTACTCCCTATGTCATTTGAAGTTTGAGTTGAGAGAAAATTCTATCTGTTCTCCCTCTGATTTTTTTTTTTTTATGTTATAAATGAAAAAGAGAACGTAAACATATTTTTGCATTCTTATTTCATTCATGTCTCTCATTGTGTTCAACTGGTCTCTTGTTATCATTGCTATCTTAGAGGGCATTTGCAAATGAAAGGTGATATGCAAATTTTTGCAAATTTTACTTTTGTGCTTTGGAGGACAAAAACAAATGTGTTCACTCATGCATAAAGTTTTCCTTGATATTGACTTACTAGGTTGATAGCCAATATGGCATATAATACATTGATTTTCATCAAAATCTTCTATGAAAATTTTGAACCCCAAAAAGTGTTTACTTTCTTTTCTTTTTTTTGCTGAGTGTATATGAGAAAAATGAAAATTTGTGAAATTCTAGAACAAAGCAAATAGAGGGAAAGAGAGAGAGAGAGAGAGAGAGAGAGAGCTGCTCAACACTTAGATCACACAAAGTTACCAAATTTTCTTACCAGATACTTTCATAACTTTTGCAATTACACCGTGATAACTTTTCATAATTATGTATCGGCGATTTTCCCACCCAAATTTTTGCTGATTTTTTGTTTCTCTGATATTCTGTTTTCATACAAAGCAACATGACATCCGGATGGAATTTCCCTTGGAGTATTAATGCAGGAGAGGGGATTAATGAACATTCTCTTTTCTATTCATCAATTCATCTATTTACTCATTTATTTTTCAATTTATCCATCTACCTACCTATCTATCTACCTACCTATCTATCTATACCTATCTATCTACTATCTACCTATCTACTATCTAAATCTATCTACTATCTACCTATCTATCTACTATCTACCTATCTATCTACTGTCTACCTACCTATTTATCTACCTATCTATCTACTATCTACCTATCTATCTATCTATCTATCTATCTACCTATCTATCTATCTACTATCTATCTATCTATCTATCTACTATCTACCTATCTATCTATCTATATATCTATCTATCTGTCTATCTATCTACTATCTACCTACCTATCTATCTATCTATCTATCTATCTACTATCTATCTATCTGTCTATCTATCTATCTTTCTATCTATCTATCTGTCTATCTATCTATCTATCTACCTATCTATCTATCTATATATCTATCTATCTGTCTATCTATCTACTATCTACCTACCTATCTATCTATCTATCTATCTACTATCTATCTATCTGTCTATCTATCTATCTATCTATCTATATACCTATCTACCTATCTACCTATCTGTCTATCTATCTATCTATCTATCTATCTATCTGTAAGAATGTATACATGCTAGAATGTTTATGTATCTGTATCTTTCTATCTCTTCCTTTCTCTCTCCCTCTTTACACATTATACACACACACATCCTATATTCCTAAATTCAAAACAGGAGAACATGCTCTCTCTCTCTATTTTTTTTTTGATAATATCAAACTGCAATTCCATTCATATTTTTGTTCTCCTCAAATAAAGTGAAGTGGGACGTTGTTGTACATATAGCGAGATACCTTAAAGAGAACCCAAACCCAAAGAGAAATGCGGATTGAGTGAAAGCAGCAACATTAGTAAAACACATTAGTGAAAGTTTGAGGAAAATCGGACACTTGATGCAAAAGTTATGAAATTTTAAAGTTCTGGTGTTGGAACCGCTGGATGAGGAGACTACAAGAGGTTATGACATATAGTGTGGACAACAATATAAAGAAAATATAAAGAAAATTCCACAAAAATTCACTTTTGTAGCGTTATGAACGAGCACTTGACTAAATGCTTTCAGAAAGCAGGGGGAATAATTGCTACCCTTAACATATGTTAGTATCAAGTTGATGGAATATCTAATTTTCATGAAAAATGATCTTTTTTAAGATTCACGATCTCACGCATGGCACCACTTTTTCTCACACATCGGGCAAAGTCTGCAACTTGGGCCTATAATAAGGAGCATAGCTCAAAAGATTAAAGTGATAGTTGCAGTTGAAGGTATATATTTCCCTTTTGTCTTTCAAAATAAGTAAAAATAGTCACTTAAGTATGTACCTGATCGCACCATTCAGAGCTAAAAATTGAAAAAGCTCCCTGCCGTGGGAGGCCACCGGGGGGAGAAACCCCTCCCACACCCTCGCTCGCTGGCACATTCGCGTGCCGAGATGCCGAGCGATGCCGAGTCATGAAAATCTCACTCATAAAAATTTCTTGAACTTGGCATCCCTGATTCCATTCCATATCTATCTTAACCCGTTGAAGTCTACTCCTGAGTATACTCTGACAGGTGTCTATGGGAAATGCACATTATATAAAAATCAGCTTGTCTTCACTGGGTTAACCCTAAAAAGACTGGGGGGGGGGGGGGGCCTAAAAGGCCCCCCCTCGACATTTCACGCGATTACTCTGCAACACGCAATGCTCTCGCCGCGATGCTCTATGACTTTTTTCTTTTGAGTTTCCCGCACATTTTGACACCAAATTTGTGACGCCCGGGGGTACGGTTCTAAAGTTACATAACTTTTTGTACATGCACGTGAGGCCGAAAATGGCTCAAAAATGTGATTCTGTGTACAAAGTCAATGCAAATTGAATTTTTTCACATGGTTCATATAAATATGCTTATTTTTACTCTCAATGGCTAAAATTAATTTGTTTTAGGAGTATTATGCTTCAAAAAGTGTCTGCCACAAATTTTGTTAAAAAAACAACAAAAACGAAAAGGTCGAAAAAACAACGAAATATATAAGAAATTCATAAAACAATAAAATAAATAAGAAATTAATTTGGATACTGAATTTTTTTTCAAGTACATTTGCTAAGAATGCCACAAAGAATAATTTGACCAAAAATGAGCACTTTTGGAGCTTTATTTACTGATTTAGATCAAAGACTCTGATTTCTCGCATAAATTAGCATAATTAATCAAAATAAAATAAAAGCAGACTATTTTGTAAAATTTAAATATACGATCTTGTAGATTACATCGCACACTACCATTGTGCAAATTTCCGCGGCGATCGCGCGATCCACGGCCGAGATCTTAAGGGGGGGCCCTTTAGGCCCCCCCCCCCCCCACCCTAGTCTTTCGAGCTACCAAAATAGCCCAGTTTTTTTAGGGTTAAGTCACAACTCATTTTCATGCAAGCACTTCACATTTTGCACAACGCACTGTTGCACTTTCTTTTTTCTTTTTTCCCTTCATTCTTCCCTCCCTCTCTCTTTATTACCACTCAGTGAGTGGTGACTTTTATAATTATTCCTACAATGTCGTATTGTTCAGACTATCATTTCTGAGGCCATTGTCCTTGTCAAGTGATTGCTTATGATGATGGTCTCCTGTATTTCTGTTACATCCAGAGTTGCTTAATTTGTCTTTGAACAACAGATGTACAGGATCCTATGTTTGCATAAATGTATGCATAAAATAATGCCTGTTTGTTTTCATTTTGCATTGAGTTAGATAAAAATGATGGATATTTGAATTAATCATTTATCTGTTTTAACTGTCAGATTCAAATTATATCCTGCTCAATTAGTTCGTTCAATTGACTTTGTACATGTATTTCACTTATGTATACAAAAGAAATTCAGAAATAAAATCAAAATAAATAATCAAATCAAGTTTGGTTTTGATGAAACCTCTGTACAGTGGAACCTCACTAAACATATGTTGGATATAACAAAACCCTCATATAACAGGGTGATTTGGCAGGCCCAAATGCTTTATACTTCTTCTGGTTTTTTTAAAATCCTGATAAAGTGAGAAACCCCGATACAGTCAAACCTGTCTTAGTGACCACCTGTTTATAGTGGCCACCTGCTGTATATGACCACTAAAAACAATTCTCTCCAATAGAAAAAGAATGTTAAAAAAACCTGTCTATAGTCACCATCTGTCTATAACGGCCACATTTTTCGTCTCCCTTGGGTGGCCGCTATAGACCGGTTTGACTGTATAGCGAGGTAATTGCCATGAATTTTAGTTCTTCGTTATAACATGGTTCTCCTGTACAGCACTAAAATTACCTTGAGAAGTGGAGTTGCACTTATTGTGTGTAGCTTAGTTGGTAGTGGTTCTAAATCCTAGATTGATTATTAACTAATCAAACTTCCATCTTTCACACACACACCAGTGGCAGCAAATGGCACAGCATTATTAACTCTTGACTGTGATTACAGTCTGAATACACACATCACCTTGAACGACATGATTATTTGAAAGGTCAGGCCATTTCTGATATTCATGCAAATATCACAAAGGATGATCTCTTCCATGCATCAAAATCACAAAGACATATAGATGACCTACAGACAAAGGAAAGTTGATTTTGTATACACACATGCTTTACCCTGGCAAGATTTATTGAGATCACCTATTAACCAGATGGGTGTTAATGTGATAAAATATCCCCCCCCCCCCGAAACCAAACCCCCCCCCCCCAAAAAAAAAAAAAAAAAAAAAAAAAAAAAAAAACTAGAAATGTCGCTTTGGCGACTGGTATGCCTCCGCCATAATGCATGATTTTCCCAATAGGTCTAGATAGTACATGTGGACAATGTGTGATTACATTTTCACAAAATTGGCAAAATATTGAAATGACAAGTTTGTCACAAATGTGTTGAATGTTCACCTTCCTTGACCTAGGTTTAACTGGATGAATAGGAGAGCATGTATCTAGGGATTTAAGGACTTTAACTTGACTTTGACCCATTCATACATTTAGGCATTGAGTAATTTTCAAGGTACAGGTGTGGAGAAAAAGTGCAATTTCTGAATTGAATAGTAAATTGTTACCATTTTCATCTGGCCCTTGACCCTAAAATTCATAAGATAATCACTTTCAGGTAGAACATGCATAATATGTACTAAGTTTCAAGATAACTTGAGCCACTTCGAGATATGGAGGAAAAAGTTAGTTAAGCACTTTCACTTGATCTTTGACCTTTTGACCTTTGAGGCAAAAAAAGAAGAAAAAAAAAAACTTTCCAGAGAATTTCTATTAGGTTACACATGCATACACCAAGTGTAAAAAAATAATAACCCTGCTGGCATTGCATAAATATGAGGGAAATAGTAAAATTTTGAAGTGTTGCACTTGACCTTTGACCCCTGACCTTTGACCCCATGAACCCTACATTCTCTAGATAATCACTTCCAGTCAGTACATGTATATACTATGTTCCATGAAGATACCTTGAACAATTTTCCAAGGCATGGAGAAAAAAAAGAAGTTTTGATATTTTTACTTGACCTTTTGACCTTTGACCTTTGACCTCATGACAAAACTTTCACCAGAGAATCTTAATTGGGTAATACATGTATACACTAAGTTTCAAGAAAATATCTTCAGGCATTCAATAGATATGGCGAAAATAGTGAAATTTCATGTATTTGACCCTGACCTTTTGACCTTTGACCTTTGACCTCATGACGCAAACTTTCACCAGAGAATCTTAATTGGGTAATACATGTATACACTAAGTTTCAAGAAAATATCTTCAGGCATTCAATAGATATGGTGGAAATAGTGAAATTTTATGTATTTGACCTTGACCTTTTGACTTTTGACCTTGAGCATGTGCACCCAAAAGTTGATAGGCACAACTTCACCCCCTAATACACATACATGCCAAGTTTCATTAGGATACCTCAACAGGTTTTGATAGTTACCTTGTCCACAAAATTCATTACGGATGGACGGAAGGACGGACGGACGGACAGACGGACGGACGGAAGGAAGGACAGAGGGACGGACAGACGGACAACCCGAAAACATAATGCCTCTGGCACCACTTCATGGCGGAGGCATAAAAACACAAAAAAACAACAACAACAACAAAACAGTATACAGTGTAAACTCCTTTCCTTCAGAAATTCAACGAATTGAGGTACATGTGTTACAAAAACTTAGGAACAAAAGAAAGATAAACCAAGAGTTTACCAAGATATAAATACAAGCAAGATGAAAGAAATGCAGCACCTTATCATTCGATATGCATAGTCATAAAGCATGAATAAAGAATTTACAGACTGGTGCAGAAAATAAATCAAATACAAACACCCCTAATCAATTAAACAGATTTAGATACAGAAGAAGCTTGTCTGTACATGTATGAGAATTGAAATTAGAGCATCTTGAAGTCATTTAGCTTTGATAAGAATAGTAAAAAATAAAACCTAACACAACTAAAAGAGTTTCATCCAGACTGGGGCAAACAAGCTAACAAAGTAACAGAAATTTACTGTTTTCAAATGTATTTGTAAAACAGCAATGTTGGTGGCAGAAACGTATGCCAAGCAAATTAGGCAATGATAGATGGCATTATTTACCAGGTATGTGTGAGATAGTCCATTGAATACACATTGTTTATGTGTAGAGTATGCTTGCAACAAGGTGCAGAGCCATCTATACATTAGAACAGCTGGGAGGGAGGGACAAACTGATTTACTGTGATCTAACACAACTAACATGTCATTGAGTTTCTCATCCTCTTGTGGACATTCTTCATCATGCACAAAATGAAATATACCAACAAAGACTAATTTAAAAAAGATGTGCAACAAAATTTGAATCTGTCCTCATTACAGACACATTCGATTTTTATTGAAAAAAAAAACAATAGAAAAAAATGAAAAACCCCAAATGAGACAGAGCTGACATGCATGTCATTAGAGACTTTTTTCTCTGAACATTATCTCTTGTGACAAGGCTAATGTGAACATATTTCACATCGAGAATGTTATTCACACACATTTTGACAACTAAATTAAACACCTACAAGCTGAATTACATTGTTTCTCTAGACCGCTCCATACATCCTACACTGTAAACGATTACAACTGAATTTTCTCTCTATGTGACATAGACTTACAGTATTGCACTCGATATTTTCTATGGTGTGTATGTTCACACTTACACCACTCTTTACAGTTTCAATTATGTTCTTTCATTCACCCAAATGTTCTTGAGGTGTTCAAAACATATTTGGCACCTTTAAGTATTTCCACTTTGCATATTCAAAATATTACTTCTGTCATAATCATCATGATACAGATTTGCTTGTTTAAATAATAGAATAGAAGGGATACTAAAAACAACAACACTGTGTATATACACTATTTGAACTTTGTTCTTCATACCTCAAAATTCTCAAAAATGAGGGGATTTCAAGCACCAAGAAAGGTCAATTTCATACCTCTATCATTGTAGAGTCTATTACTAATTGATATACTTCTCTGACTGTGTGCTTACAAAGTATATTATTGGCTATGTACCTCAATAAGAATGTTGCTTAAAGGCAAAGCAGAAAAAAAAAAAACTAGAAACATGAGCAAATCGCACAGTTTAAAGAAAATTAAAACTACATGAATATAGAATACTGTGGTGTCTAAAGGAGAATCCATGTGACATTAGGTCGGTGCATTTTGCAAAGTGTTTTGTATGTAAATTAGTTTAATTTAAATCCTATTACAAACCATTTTCACTTTGTTTCATCAAAATACATCAAAGACAGAAAATAAATACACTGATGCTGGATAGGTATCTGTAGTGCCCACAGGCAGCTATGTCGGGTAAGTCAATGACATTCATATTGTGATTGTAAAGTATGTTACTGCAAACTTGCTTGCCCTCTTGCCTCGGGTATGTAAAACTGACTGCTGGGGCAAGTAAGCTGATGAATGGGCGCTTGCCTGTGAGGAGCATATGGCCCTTACCCCGTTATCAAATGACAAGTGAGTGAAATATGTTGGTAATCCCTCACATTGTTTTCACTTCTTTACAAGTTCACTGTTTACCTACTCTCTGCTGGAGCGCGTTTCCTCTCGTTAGAGTCAATCACAAAGTTACACAGTTTAGGTTCGTTTCCTTCACCAGTCACGAGAAGTTTCAGCCTGCTAACCACGTTGAGAATGTACAGAGAGAAAACTTGACAGCAGTTCCAAGGGATCGATATGAATTGTCACAGGCATAATCCACGGGCCTTTGGTTATGAATGGCAACTCTGCTCGCAGCAGCACTGAGCAGCACTCAGCCTCACGTCTCACCCAAAACAAACTCCGTTGAGAGTCTATCAAGAAATCTTTGTCACACTGGTCCTGGTCACCATGGCAACATCATCATACAGTCCTGATCTGCTCGTGAGACTTGTGATGGAAGACAAAGGAAACGTTCTTGGTCTCCCAAACTCCCCTCAGGGCAGAGTCAGCGATGCCTCGCTTGTCGGCACAGTGGTTCCACTGTGACAGGTCGCTGCTGCAGTCCGAATCCTCCGGTGGGGGCCGCACCTGGATGTTGTTCACACAGCGACGACATCTGAACCTAGTATACAGTATCAAGGTAAGACATAGCAAGCCTCCACTGATTACATGTCATGAAAAGCGTAGAACTTTTGTTTTCAACTACAGCATCTTCTATCATCATGATATTCGCTCAAAATTGGAATTTTCTTGAGTTTGAACTTATATTATATAATCAGTTTGCAGAATAATTATATTCTGCATAGTGAGTGATTTCATACTGCAGAAATTATTCATGGAAAACATCTTCTTAAAACAGTTCTTAACAAGGTAAATGAAATGTGCTTAAAGTCTGTTCACAACATGACAAATGCTTCAATATGTTCATTTGCAAACAAAGAATCACCTAATATTTCAAATTACCTCAAACGAGCAATAAATAAATCTGTAGCGAGAAGGCAATACGCTAATTGTCTGACTCCAATTTATGTCATAAACCATGCACTGACTTGTCATGAGTGTCGCTGAGGGTGTCGCCATGGAGACGGAACAGATCCTTGAGCTCGTTGACAGAGAAGTGCCTCTCGACGTCCTCCTCGTTGTCCACCACGCAGCTGGATAGGGCCTTCTTGTGGGCCTGCCTCTGGAAGATCTTCTCCTCAATGGTCCCAGTCTGCAGAAGGCAGAGATAGATGGAATAAATCAAGCATGACAAGGCTAGGTATATGCACGCTCTTATTTGCATGGCTTGAAAGAAAAAAAAAATGTCTTTAAGCATGCAAGACTAGTGGCTAGAATCCAAGGTCGCTGTGTCAAGTCATGGAAACAGCATGTTGAAAGTCAGTATTTAATTCAAACTCTCCTAACTTTTGATGAGATATAGTTGGTATTGGCGCAGGTTGTGGGCTAGCAGGCAAACCAATGTTTATACTTTTGGTACCATCTCTAAATTCAGATAATCAGCTTGTAAAAAATAGATCGCATGTTTGTATGTGTATTCTTTTTCTCATCATGCAAATAATCATTATCATCATTACTATCCTCATCATCATTGTTATTATAGCGTACCGACGTGTGACGTCAGAGCCATTAATCGCCATAGAAACTGAATCTAATATCTATGAACGGTTGCTAAGCATGTTCATAAATGTACCAGGTTTCAATCTACTGCCCAAAGCCTTTTGCAAGGATATTTTGTGTGGAACCAGCACCAAGCTGTAACAACAGACTGTGACATCATCACGTCGGTTCTCCACTGGTAAAAAAAAAACTTACTGCTAGTAGTCTGTAGATGAAACACTGCTTCTTCTGTCCATCTCTCCACACTCTCGCCATGGCCTGGTCGTCATTGGCTGGATTCCAGTCGGGGTCAAACATGACCAGCCTGTTGGCTCCAATCAGGTTTAGGCCACACCCACCTGCCTTGCTGCTCAGCATAAAGATAAACTCCGGGTTCTGGTTGGGTGCGAGCAGAATTGAGATTAACAATTTTGACAATTGCTAGCACTATCTAGTGGGCTTCTTCACATGTGGCAACAATATCTCCACATACCGGTATATATCGTAAGTGCATTTCTCCATTTTCTTGACAATTTAAAACACTATTTTTACCTATACTCTGGTTATACTTCAGTTCTTCCAGTCTCCCTGTCTGTAGGGGTGCGTTCGAGCGCTCTAAAGCGAACCAAAGCGAACTGAACTAAAGCGTACCGTACCATACCATGCCAGTTTGGGAGCGTTCAAGCTCTCTGTTGAGAAAGCGTACCTCAAGAGTTATGTTTAGGAAAGGTCATGCTTGTTTACAGCAAGAATGTTATTGACCTGGCGCTTGAACTACTTACAGCTGTCCCAAACAAAGAGAATGATGTCTTTCCATTGTGACATATGTGCATGATACGAGCATGCTTTACAGCGAACTTTTGGTACGCTTTGGTACGCTTTTGGAGCACATCGGGAAGTGGTCCACTTTTGGCTCGCTACAGTACGGTACGGTACACTTTAGGAGCGTTCAAACGCTCCTCTGGCGCGGGTACGGTTCTGTACAGTTCGCTTTAGGAGAGCGCTCGAACGCACCCTAGAACATCACATGATGATCGATTGTACCATAGCAGGAATATTTCCAAACATTTCCATGTGACTCACCTTTGCATGGAAAATCGATGGATACTGCTATGGCCTGATTTACAGACAATTGTAAAACATTACATAGCAATCATGATGAGAAGTGCTATGAGACTGCATTAATGTCGGTTTTATCTCTTATGCATATGTGCCCATTTTAGATCATATACCAACAGTTTTTTTTTTTTTTTCCTTAGATATGTCAAAGGTTTGTATGTTACAGTAATATGGGTCAGCTACTCACAAGGGCTTTTCCTTTCTTGCTGCTTCCCCCACCAATGGCATTGTCTCTGTATGTAGTCATACCGCCACATTATTTTTACTTTTATGTCGTATGTCCTATGAATTTTTCTCTCTTTGTATCTCATTTTGTACACTCATGTTTTATTGTATGCTTTGTATATTTTTAATGCTTGGTGCAAAAAAAAAAAAAAACTAAACTGAAGTTTCTGCAGGTATATGAACAGCATATTTTATTTCTAATGGCATACATCCGATTGTCATTTATTAAAGCAGTCTCTCAACTTCTGAAATGTTACAGACTGATCACAATTGGAAAGAACTTGAAATCAATTCACATGGAGGAAATTTTTTTCTAAGGAAAGGCCACATACAGATTGTCAGCTATGAGATTTTTTTTTTTTTTTTTTTTACATAAGGTAAATAAGACATGACAGACTTGTTGTCTAGACTCACACTTGGATTGTTGAAGCGATCCACAACCTTAGCTCTCTTCTTGATTGACATGGTGCCATCCAGACGGACGTAGAGATAACTGAAGGGGACAGGGAGAAAAATAAACAAACGAGAGGATAAAAACATCATCACTTATGATCAAAGCAGAGCACATTTTATCAAGGCTAATATCAAAGTGCTGTGATGTACTATTCTCTGTCTCTAAATATGATAAGCAAAAGTACATTTTTATGAACTTGTGTCCACATTTGTACTACATGGAATGTGCTAGGTGGCTGGATTTTCAGTAACACATCAAAACAAATTCCACATTGCAAAGTTCATTCCAAGAATAACTGCTCAGAAATATACAAGTGTCATAACTTTTGAATATCTACTTCATTGTATTGAAACACAAAAACAAATAAACAAACAAACAAAAGAAAAAAAGACATGTACAAAATCCAAACAAAAAGATAAATGACAGTCACCCTCTCAATCTGCAGAGCTGCTCAAAGAGATCCAATGTTTGGGTGTAGTTGGAGACCAGCACCACTTTGTCGGATGTGGTTGTCTTGGTAACAGCAAGGATGTAGTCTAGAACTTGCATCTTGCCTTGAAAATGAGCAGAGAGAAAGAAAAGGGGGGAGCACAAACAAGAGTTTGAATTTGCAGAAAAGCAAACCCTGAATTATAGAAAAATTTCAGTCCAGAGAAGATTGTCAATTACACAAGCATCTGATAGTAGAGGTACAACAGGATCTCGATTATTTGGCCACCGATTATTCAGATCCTCTTTTATCTGGACAATGACTGGTTGACTTTAAAAAAAAATTGTTTTCATGTATTTTTAGTGCCAAATCTTATTCAAAACAAATAAACATTCAACTATTATCGTGCGAATACACGACGGGACATATTCCAATCATCGCAGCGGACTGTAACTTCTTGAGACGATGTCAACGACTGGTGCCAGGCTTGTCACTAGCACTGAGTGCACAGGGTTGTGGTTACAGTACAATGCAGCGGCAGTATTCGACGAGTCACAATGTCGATCTCAATGGATTGAAATATACAAAGCATAAATATGGAGTCAAAAGGGGCCTGAGCTTTCGATCCTCCTAAGAGTGTTCATCAGAGGCAAAATTACTTTGCCACATGGCAAAAATACTACACGGGGTAAAAATAGGTGCAACAATCATCACTGGGCTAAAACAAAGTCAGAGAAAATGGAACATTTACGAAACAATGTTATGGAAGTTGGGGTGTGGGAGGATAGATAAGATACCTGAGAGCTCTGATCTGATCTTCGTAGGATTGAAATTTGGCGGGAAGTACTGAAGGGTGTCTTCAAAGCCATCTTCCTCTGTGGCACACTTGTCATATACAAGAGATGGATCTGTAAAGTGGGACAAAACAGAACAAACCAATGACAGAGAGGGAAAATTGTGAGTTATATCATTCTTGATATTACCACTAACTAGAAAAGGGCTAACAGTAAATTCTGCAAATGTCTTTTTATGCAACATATACAGCAAAAACACATTTGTGTGGGTACACTTGACTTGCAAAGCACATTTTTTTATCTTTGAAACTTCCATTCAAAACCATGATGAAATGTTTCAAGTAAATGGCATTATTTTGGTACATTGTCGTTGTGCAAACGAATGCTAATATGTCACAGACAGTGGCCCTAATTTGGTACAAGTGTTTGATTGCCAAGTGATTTCATTAGAATCTGGTGAATGGTTTCAGAACTGCAGAGATCATATCTTACATCATACCATGCTTTTCTCCTTATGTCATATCATGTCTATCTTCTCCAAAAAGCTCAGGCATTTGTACTCGTTAAAAAAATTCTCTTGTCTTCTTTTTTTTTTTTATGTCTATTATCTGAGCTCATCACACTTCATTCAATGCTTTTAAGTTGCCTTAAAGTTGTTACGTCATCATAATGATTCCGGTGCTGCTGCACCTTTCCAAGATAATTCATTGTTCCAACTTGCATTGGATCCCATCCCCAAAACTCCATGCCAGCATTCAGCTACAATATTTGAGATATCCTTCCAAACAACCAAACAACCAACCAACCAACAAACAAACAAAGACCCAACCTTAAACTAACACCAAACAAAAACCCAAAGAGCTGTTTGACTCACGATTGCACAGTTTCTTGAGTTGGGTGATGGCGGAGAGGGTGGACATGGAGATCTTTCCCCTAGCGGTCACCTGGCAGTCTCTCATCTTGGTCTGGACGAACTGGCCATAGATGGCAGACTGGACAGCGGTCAGTCGGCAGCACACCACCTGCTCAACTGTGTAGGAAAGACACAAAAGGAACATTTCTACATCAATATTGATTGAAAACCAATGTCCCAAAGCACCTAATCACTTTCCAAAGATATGTTAGCATTCCTTGAATACGATGAGATTACTACACCCTTTTGGAAGTGGTTGCTAAGGTACCATGCACAAGGAGAAGCAAAGATGAGCTTTGCAGACCTCAAAGAGAACAAGCTGACTATTTCATTTGCAGAACACTACATCAGCTTTAAAAAGGCAGCTTGCCATTACAGGGGCTCATTATATAAACTAGATATATCGCTACGGCGACTGATATGCCTCCGCCATAATGCATGGTTCTCCTAATAGGTCTATAGTACAATGTCTTGACAATGTGTGATGACAGTTTCACACAATTGGCAAAATATTAAAATGACAGGTTTGCCACAAATGTGCTGAATGTTCACTTTCCTAGAACTAGGTTCAATTGGATGAATGATTAAAATGTCAGAGTGCAGGTATTTGGGGAACTGATGATTTTTACTTGACTTTTGACCCTTTTATAAGTTTATGCATTGAGTAATTTTCAAGGTATTGAGAAAAAGTATAATTTCAGTATCAAATGGGAAAATAGCATTATCTAAACCTGGCCTTTGACCTTTGACCTCACAGTTCCAAAGAGAATCACTGTTAGGTTGAACATGCATAAATATGTAAGTTTCATGATGATACCTTGAGTTACTTTTGAGATATGGAGGAAAAAGTGCAATTCAGCACTATCACTTGACCTTTGACCTTTATACCCTTGACCTTTTGGCAAGAAACTTCCCACGGAATATATATTGGGTAATACATGCATACATCAAGTTATAAAAAAAAAAAAAAAAAAAACTTCAGGCATTGCATAAATATAAGGAAAGTAGTGATATTTTGAGGAGTTGACCTTGACCTTTGACTCCCTGACCTTTGAACCATGACCCCCCAACTTCCCTAGATAATCACTGCCCATTGGAACAAGCATATATACAAAGTTCCATGAAGATACCTTGAACCATTTGCGAGATATGGAGAAAAACATGAATTTTCAACCTTTTTTTTCACAAAATAACCTGTGACCTTTGACCTTTGACCCCGTGACCCTAAAATCCAAACAAAGTATTATCCCCCCAGGATATACCCTCATACCAAGTTTGATGTAAAACCACCACACGGTTCTTGAGATATTGACAAAAACAAAACAGGACGGACGTACGTACGGACGGACGGACGGACGACCCGAAAACATAATGCCTCCGGCCACTTCGTTGGCGAAGGCATAAAAAGGTTTGCAGCTACTGTAGAGCTACAACATGAGTGGTCACCGTGGCGATAACTTCAATGCAAGCAGCTGACTGGCTGTTGCTTGACTGTTGCCACGGTAGCTACAATTATTGAAAGTTGCCATCGCTATAGGGTGCTTTATGAAATAAGGCAAACTCCATCAAAATTGGGCACATGTTATTACACAGACTCTTGGAGAGTAATGACAGATAATTGAAAATAAAAACAAACTAGAGGTCTGCATGAAAAGAAAGTGAACGAAATCACACCCTACCCAGTATTTGTGTAATTCTGTATATTAATTTGAAAATTATGCACTCTTCATCATCCATCCATCATTAATGGCCATACGAGTATCTTTTTTTTTCATGGCTGTTGTGCTTAACAGTGTGC
The DNA here is from genome assembly GCF_964275005.1 of Diadema setosum. Classification (NCBI taxonomy): domain Eukaryota; kingdom Metazoa; phylum Echinodermata; class Echinoidea; order Diadematoida; family Diadematidae; genus Diadema; species Diadema setosum. The sequence continues at coordinate 35,901,520 of NC_092697.1, read as the reverse complement.
ACTCACAATACTGCAAATCATATTGATTCATAAGTATCAAAAGAAACATGGTTGTAATGTGTGATTAATTTGCTTCCACCCCAAAAGCAAAAGCAAATTGCAAAAGAAAGTATTGAAATCTCAATCATGAAGACTTACCTTTCACAGGGAGATATTTGGTCAGCAAAGTGGCTAGAAGACAAGGAATGAAAATGACAGAACAAAAAGAAAATAGAGGGAAATGAAAAATATTTCTTAGAATAGACAGGAACACGAAATGTCTTTATCGTGTTTGCACTACAATGCTTGTCCAACTGACAGAGTTGCTTATTCACAAAATCTTTCACAATTTCATACAAACTGCACATGCTAAATTTTGTGCGCATGGAATCAATTTCAAAAGCCATCAAACAAAGGCAAAGATTCCATAATTGCACAAGCTTATTCTACTAGTTATGATGGTGTTTTTCAATATAAAGACTTCAGATGCAATCATCAGGAAATGCATTGTGGGTAACAGAGAACTGCTCTGACCTGTGAATACAACAGGGTAGCTTCTATCTTCACAGCACTGTTCCATCTGCCTTGATATACAATTATATCACATTTGAGGCAGTTTTTTTCCATGTCAAAATTTTCTTACAAATGATCAGAGTCTGAGTTAATTGTGCTCACCTGTTCTCCTTATGATGCATTTGTTTACCAATGCTGCTAGCTGTGAGGGTGAGTGCAGAAAAAAAAAGATGGTAAAGAAACAAAGATTGGTATTGATACATGATACATATATGATTGTCAGCACAGACAAGAGAGCTCACATTTAATCACAATACGAGGACATTTCACAGATGTTTTGTAGACAAACTAACAAAAAATAGAATAATCAGGATGCCAAAGATTTTGCCATTTTCTAATGTTTGTTAGTGGCTTCCATAAAATGACAAATAATGATTTCTCCCTAAAAAGGAAAAAACAAAAACAAAATGAAATATCAAATTAGAAGAAAAGTTTCAACAAACATATATATGGAATCAGGAAATGCAGATAGATTAATAAAACACTAAGAGACAGTAAATGAGAACAGACAGATTTGTTGAAAAGTTTTGAATCATCAAAGTCTTGGTTTGTTCCTCATAAATTCATTGAACGTTTCACTAATCTTATGTTTCCATTAAGTAATATATGGTTGTTGTGTTGGTGTTTCTTTTTCTTTTCTTTTTTTTGGGGGGGGGGAGGAAATTTCCCTTTAAACTGTCAGAAAGGACAATGTCTCAGAAGAATCCCTTTACCTCCTGGAGTTTCTCCTGTCCTCTCTGTTTCTCCCTGTCAGAGGCGAAGGCATCTCTGCCCCTCAAGATTGGCGTCTCAAAGTTCTTCTTGAATTCCTGTGCAGTCCCTATATGAAGCATAGATAGTAAACAAGCAAACACTAGAAAGTAATGTTGCTATTGCTTCACACAAGTTTCTTGTCAAACTTGCAGTAGAGACATCAGTCCTCATGCTGGCCAAATCCTGTAAATGTGAATACAGTGGATTCCTGTTATAACGAAGTCCTCAGGACCGGTAGTTTTCCGTTGTTATACCGAAATTTCATTATAACCTAACAAATAAACAATTAAAGACAGAGAAGACGATGCTGCAACCTGAATTTTTACTTCACTGTAACTGGAATTTTGTTGTAACCGTGTTCATCATAACGGGAATATACTGTCTTGTCTCCTTCTATTTCATTTCAGCTCAATATTCAAAGGAGAATGCTACAGATTACAAATATTGAGAAGATGCAATGCAGAGTATGGGGACCAAACACATTTGTTTGCAATGAAAAAAATGAAAAATCTGTGACAGAAGCATCAATAAAATAATGTACAAATTCAGAGTAACAAATAAACATTGACCAATCAAGAATGGTAGTTAATTTGAAGGAATGAAATGTAACTATGATCCTGAAACAATTATAGCTTTATCACCATTACACTGACACCATACATGTATTAGGAATTTTAAATGTTTCTGCTTGATCTACATTGTTAGGGCCTTGTTACTTAGATTGTTTAGAATACATGAATACTAAAGAAACTGAACAACAAAGAAAAGACAAAAGACAAATTCATGATTGGCTGAAAGCCAGGATGGATTTATTTTACCATGCATTCACTAATTTGATCCTTTTTATTTTTTTTTAGTGGGGGGGGGGGGCATGGTAGATGTTTGACAGAATGGATAGGGAAGAGTAGGAGGATTTATACAAGGATTTAAGTTTTGACTAACTACAATAGCAAGCTCACTATAAGATCGTAAGACTGTTTAACACAGAAGGTATCACAAAAAAATGTATATGTAGAGATATTCATCATAAGATATCATCTTGGTTTTCTTCTTCTAAATTTGTTCTAAACTGACCCAGAATTCCTTGGTTGACAAAGTGCACCAGACTGAAGTACTCTAGGAGGTCGTTTTGGATGGGCGTTCCCGAGAGCAGCACCCTTCTCTTGGCTGGCAAGCCATTCAGGGCCTGGTAGGTCTGGTTCTCACAGTTCTTCAGGCGGTGGCCCTGATGATGTGGAATAATAACACAGCACACAATCTTAAGATTTGTTTGCTCTCGAACAATGGTAAATCAAGTGCATTGTGTGTCAGCATCTTAAAGGGATCGAATAGTTTTGGTTGAGACTTAACTTCAAGTTTTTATCATTTTTTTTGTGAAATAGTGAGAAACCTCTTATGGTATATGAAAGAGCATGTAATTCTAAGAGGGATTCAATGTTTATTTGATGAAAATTGGTTTTGAAATGGCCGAGATATCCAAAACAGAGCAATCCTAATAAAGTGCGGGACCCATATTTTATTACGATCATTTTGTTTTACTTTGTTTTTGGATGTTTCAGCTATTCTAAACCCGATTTTTATCAAATAAACTTTGAATTCCTTTTAAAAATGGTATGCTCTGTACTATTTCATAAGTGTTTTCTTGGTATCTCGCAAAAAAGTTAAAGCCCAATTTTCATCTCCACCAATACTGTACCATCCCTTTAAGCTAGCATATCAATGTAGTATGTACACTTCATTATTTGCCTTGGCTTATGCACAAGACCTTCTTAAAATCAGTTGATATTCTATATGACAGAAAAGAAGGAAGAAAATGACTTTTAATCTTATTTTGTTCCTATCTTCCTTTTCCATGGCTGGATCCTATAAACAAGTCATACAAAACATCCACAGGATTGGATTATATCAGGCATTTTGGTTATCAATCTTGTCAATATCGAATTAACTTCAGTTGGTTTGTAATTTGTTTCACTCACTTTTTTTTTTTTCAGGGGTAGTGGTTGGGTTGCAGAATGTTAGCATTGAAAGAAACTGAATAGAATTTGAAATTGAAGAATCTGCTATTGCACAGATATCTTAAAAGAGATTAAAGGACAAGTTCACCTCCATACATAGTATTTGGATTGAGTGAATGTAACAATATTAGTAGAACATATCACTGAAAATGTGAGGAAAATCAGACAATCCGTCCAAAAGTTATGAATTTTTAAAGTTTCTGCGCTGTCACTGCTTGACGAGAAGACAACTAAAGCTTATGATGTCACATGAGTACAACGATATAAGGAAAATATAAAGAGAATTTTACAAAATTTCATTTTTGGAAAAAATTGCACATTTCCTTGAATTGTCACTGACATAATATCATCCCCCTGCCTTCTGAAAGAGGCAAGTCAAGTTCTCTTTTCCTATGCGATCAAAGTGAAAATATATTAAATTTCTTTATATTTTCTTTATATCCCTGACATTACAAGCTGTAGTAGTCTTGTCATCCAGTAACAGCGGCACTGAAACTTCAAATATTCAGAAGTCTTGAATGTATTGTCCGATTTTCCTCAAGCTTTCACTGATGTATTCTACTGACACTGCTGCATTCTCTCAATTCACAATATATGAAGATGAACTTGTCCTTTAAAGTAAACCAAGAAACAAACACGCAAACAAAAAGACAAAGGTAAACAGACTCTGACAAGGAAAAAAAAACAAACATCCCTACCTCATCACAAATGACCATCCCTGCCTGCCCTCGATGCAGCACCGCTGCATGGAGTCTGAAAGTTTCATATGAGATGATGAGTATGGGGTTGGGACAGCGACGACCTTGTTGCATCATGAAGGACTCTGGGAAATTTCATATGAAAACAATGATTATATGATGATAATAATGAAGATAATGATATAAATATCTACAATGATAACTACTACTACCACTACTACTAATACTTCTAACTACTACTACTACTGCTGCTACTTTAACTACTACTACTACTACTGCTACTACTACTACTACTACTACTACTGCTGCTGCTGCTACTACAACTACTACTACTACTACTTTACTACTACTACTACTACCATTAGATATCTCAATATCATTTGAAAGTACTTTACAAAACATAAGGCAAGTACTCAGAGGACAATTACCAATATAGATTTATACAACACTTGAAATGAATTCCAATTTACAAAAACCAAATATGCATCAATTGGCATTAGCACCATTACACAAAATTTGCCAGAATGCAACAGCAGGGACAATTTGGCCAAGTGAAGCACTTTATTTATAATATTTTTTTTTCTGTTGCTTAATAAGATGCAAATGAATTTTGTTACAGTCAACACTAAAAGTTGGAAATGGAGGGGGAGGGGGATAAAAAAAACAACTAGATATATCGCTACGGCGACTGATATGCCTCCGCCATAATGCATGGTTCTCCTAATAGGTCTATAGTACAATGTCTTGACAATGTGTGATGACAGTTTCACACAATTGGCAAAATATTAAAATGACAGGTTTGCCACAAATGTGCTGAATGTTCACTTTCCTGGAACTAGGTTCAATTGGATGAATGATTAAAAATGTCAGAGTGCAGGTATTTGGGGAACTAATGATTTTTACTTGACTATTGACCGTTCTATAAGTTTATGCATTGAGTAATTTTCAAGGTATTGAGAAAAAGTATAATTTCAGTATCAAATGGGAAAATAGCATTATCTAAACCTGGCCTTTGACCTTTGACCTCACAGTTCCAAAGAGAATCACTGTCAGGTTGAACATGCATGAATATGTAAGTTTCATGATGATACCTTGAGTTACTTTTGAGATATGGAGGAAAAAGTGCAATTCAACACTTTCACTTGACCTTTGACCTTTTGACCTTTGACCTTTTGGCAAGAAACTTCCCACAGCATATATATCGGGTAATACATGCATACATCAAGTTTTTAAAAAAAAACCTTCAGGCATTGCATAACCATAAGGAAAGTAGTGATATTTTGAGGAGTTGACCTTGACCTTTGACCCCCTGACCTTTGAACCATGACCCCCAACTTCCCTAGATAATCACTGCCCATTGGAACAAGCATATATACTAAGTTCCATGAAGATACCTTGAACCATTTGCGAGATATGGAGAAAAACATGAATTTTCAACCTTTTTTTTAACAAAATAACCTGTGACCTTTGACCTTCGACCCCGTGACCCTAAAATCCAAACAAAGTATTATCCCCCCAAGATATACCCTCATACCAAGTTTGATGTAAAACCACCACACGGTTCTTGAGATATCGACAAAAACAAAATGGGACGGACGGACGGACGACCTGAAAACATAATGCCACCGGCCACTTCGTTGGCGGAGGCATAAAAAAAATTGGTCACAAAGCAAGGCCAGCGTCGCACACACAAACAGACCCTGTTAAATTTACTTTTTCATGTATACAGACGGAACAAGCGAGGGCACCATATCACCAAAAACAATAGGCGTCTTCGTTTTACCATAACACACCTTCATGCCAAATTTGAAGATGATCTAAGAAGAACTGCAGCCAGTAGAGTGCTCACAAGAAAATCTCTGCGGCGGACGTGGCGCAACGAGGCCAAATCCATAGTATCTTCCGAACTCTGTTCGGGGGATACAATGAGTGGATGACCTATATGTCAACACTCAGCATACTTTCACACCCCATGATAGCATACTATGCAAATGATATGCAAATGAGCCCATTATGCCCATTGCATGTGGATATGAAAGATTGAAAATACTGAAAAATGTGAAATACATACACTTTGTATGACTACGTTCCTCTTTAACTGGAACATTTTCTCTGTGTGTACAGCTATAATTGTCATCTACAGAAACATTCAAATCCAAACTTCAAAACGTCACCTATTCCTCTCACACTGAGGACTATAATTGCAGTCTATAATGTTCGGAACAATTGTATTCTTTATCTGGTATGTGTTTGTTGTTGTTTGCCATTTTCTTCTCTGTTGTCATGCTTGAACATGTGTTATATCTATCTTTTCATTTATGAAGCGCCATGAGCACTAAAAAGCGGACCTGTGCGCTATACAAGTAGCCACTATTATCATTATCATTATCATTGCTACTACTATTACTACTACTACTACTACTGCTACTACTACTAATAATAATACTAATACTAATACTAATACTAATTGAACTCTGCAATACATCTTGTAAAACTATGTCTGCTGATTCTTTAACTCCTTTGTTCTGTTTTTTTGTGAGTGAATATATGCTACTGTCATACATTGTATAGTACCAGGGTTCGAATTTGGCGATGGTCCGCTGGCCATTGGCCACCCAAAATCACGTCGGACTAGTTAAAAATCATAAAATTCTGAAGTTACTTGTCCGTCTGGCTAGCCAAAATATTGCTTCAGTGTTAAAATTGATTCTAAGTAGTCCGCCTGGCTTGTTAAAAAAAAAGTTAAGTGCGACCCCTGAGTACATGTGTGAATAATGTGCACAGCTATTAATATTTACCAGGTACCATATTTTTTCCTTTCATTGATTTCACATTTTACACAGAGGAAGACATTCAAAACTACAGAAGCACTCTGAGAGCGCAGACCTCCGCCAAGCATGCAGCTCATTTCCACCACTGATCTTGTTCTTCCATAGAAGTGATTTCCACTCATACATACTTATAGCATTGTGTGCTGAAAGTCGCCCAATTTCCCAATATAGAAGCCTTTGTTACGTCATAAACCCTCAGCTGCACGGCGCGCCTCGCCCTAGCAGAAACTAGAGCACGCACTAGTGCGCGCATGCAAACCTCAAATACGCGCAGCCTGAACTCCCAAGTTCATTGACCCTACCTGCCAAAATATCAAAAATCCTTCATAAATTCCTCCAAAATTCTCAGATCACTACCAAAATTTGATCATCTGTTACTTGTATCAATCTAAACCTTTCCTGCAAGTTTCATCCAAATTCGTTACCTACTTTTTGAGTTATTTTGCACACAGAAAAACTAACAAACAAACAAACAAACAAACCAACGGTAACAAAAACATAACCTTTCCCCTGGGCGGAGGTAATAACACAGTAACAGCAGATTTGTGACAGAAAAAATCTACTTTATCTGCAGATTATCCTATCATTGTTTTGATAGCAGAAATTCTAAAGAATTTAATAGGGTTGGGGTTTTAGGTGGTATGGAATTGAAGGGTTTGTTTGCAAAAACCGATAAGTCCATTTCTGAAGATTTTGAAGTACGATCTCTGTCATAAAGTACAAAATAATACCTTTTAAATGATAATTTGGTCACTACATATAAAGGTATATTTTTTAAGTTATGGTCAAAAGAAGCAAAAATTTTCTTATTATTCTCTTTATTTTTCTTGAACTTTAATCGCAAATATCTTCATTTGGCAAATATGGACTTATCTGTTTTTGCAAACAAACTCTTCAATTGTTAAATGCAGGGCTGCACACTGGCGCCGGTCCGACGGTCAAGACCGGCAAAAGTCACTGTCGGACCGGTAACTTTTCAGGAAATCCACAAGTTACCGGTCCGACATGACCAGTAAAAAAAAAAGCATTGGCGGGGTCAGTAGAAAGAAAAAGATCAGCCCCGATCAGGGAGAAACAGAATGCAAGATATCGCATTGTTCAACACGTTTTACGCAAGTTTTCGAATATGTCTACCGGTGCAATTTGTAAAGTAAACACACAATTGTATATTAGTTTTGAGCACTAGCAGTCGACCAGTTATTCGCGCTCGCTTGCGCATTGGCGCTGCTCACGCACTGCCATGCTATGCAATACATGCAAAGGATGTACGGTACAATGTAACTGTTGAAATGCATGGATTGTTTCCCCGATCCCGTTTTGTTTGTTCGTTTGCTTGCGATCGGCGGTCATGCCAGACAAGAAGCATTGATAGAAGCGCACGCATTTCTGGGTCATTTTACTCATGATTTTTTTTTTTTAACGCAAGATCGATCCGATCCCGGCTTCGCAGCTGCGTGGCAGTTGACATGTTAGAACTATTTTACTTGTGCCGATTTTAGAAAAAGTAAAAACATATTCTATACTGTATTCAGCGATACAGTAAATGAATATTTTCATTCGTTCAGAGTGGTCTCATAATGAAGATAAGCGCGAAAAGGATCACGAAATCGGCCCTTAAAAAATGTAAAGAGATAATACAAAGGAGAAAAAAAAATCATGAAATCATCGCAGTCCCGCTTACATCTATTTCAGGTAGAAATCGTCCCAAAAAGGATCATGAATTCGGCCGCGTCGTACACCTTTCAAACGCTCATACAAGTACGAAATGCAAAGAGATTATAGAGGAGAAAAAAAATATAAGGACATATTAATTTGGTGCGTGCATCATAAAAGATTACAGCCGAATGACAATTCATGAAATCAACGCAAACCCGTTGAAATTTGAGGAAATAAATAGGCGCAAAAAAGATCTTGAATCCAGTCCTGCATGCCGTGTCGGTTATCAAAAACGCATGCACAAATGCAACGAGATTATCGGGAGAAAAATAAAGGACACATTTTTACCCTTCTGGTGCGTGCATTACAAAAGATTACATCCGAAGTAATTCATGAATTCGCCACAATCCCGCTGATATTTGAGGTAGAAATAGACGCAAAAAGGATCGTGAATTCGGCCGTGTCGTATACCTTTTAACAACGCATGTACTAAATGGTAGGAGATTAGCGGGATAAAAATAATGTACACATTTTCAACCCCTTTTGGCGCTTGCATCATATAGATTACAGCCAAAGAGTAATTCATGAAATTATCGCAATCCCGTTGAAATTTGAGTAAACAATAATAGGCGCAAAAGAGTCTCGAATTCGGCCCTGCGTGCAGTGTATAATTTTGAAAACGCATTCACAAATGTGAAGAGATTATCGGGAGAAAAATAAAGAACTTATTTTCAACCCTTCTGTCGCGTGTATCACAAAAGATTACAGCCGAAATAATTAATAAAATATCGCAATCCCGCTGATATTTGATGTAGAAATAGGCGCTAAAAGGACCGTGAATTCGGCCGTGTCGTATAGGCCTACCTTTTAAGAACGCATGTATACGATATGTGAAGAGATTATTGGGAGAAAAATACAGGACACATTTTCAACCCGTTTTGGCGCGTGCATCATAAAGATTATAGCCGAATAATAATTCATAAAATCATCGCAATCATAAGAATTATGATTTTTGGTCGTGGCGTATATCTTTTAAGAACGCATTTACGAAATGCGAAGAGAAAAAAATAAAGGACACATTTTCAACCCATATTGGCGCGTTCATCATAAAAGATTACAGCCGAAGTAATTCATGAAATCATCGCAATCCCGCTGATATCTGAGGTAGAAATAGACGCAAAAAGGATCGTGAATTCGGCCGTGTCGTATACCTTTACGTATACGAAACGCGAAGAGATTATGGGGAGAAAAATAAAGAACGCATTTTCAACCATTCTAGCTGGTGCGTGGATCACAAAAGATTACACCCGAAGTAATTCATGAAATCGTCACAATTCCGCTGATATTTGAGGTAGAAATAGGAGCAAAAAGTATCATGAATTCGGCGGTGTGGAACATCTTTTAAGAACGCACTTACGAATTCGAAGAGTTTATCGGGAGAAGATAAAAGGACACATTTTCAACCCCTTTTGGCGCGTGAATCATAAAAGATTACAGCCGAAATAATTCATGAAATCGTCACAATCCCGCTGATATTTGAGGTAGAAATAGGCGCAAAAAGTATCATGAATTCGGCTGTGTGGTACACATACATCTTTTAAGAACGCACTTACGAAATTCGAAGAGTTTATCGGGAAAAAATAAAGGACACATTTTCAACCCCTTTTGGCGCGTTCATCATGAAAGAATACAGCCGAAGTTATTCATGAAATCATCGCAATCCCGCTGATATTTGAGGTAGAAATAGGCGCAAAAAGGATCGTGAATTCGGCCGTGTCGTATATCTTTATGTACGGAATGTGAAGAGATTGTGGGGAGAAAAATAAAGAACGCATTTTCAACCATTTTAGCTGGTGCGTGCATGAGATCACAAAAAGTTACACCCGAAGTAATTCATGAAATTGCCACAATTCCGCTGATAATTTGTTTGAGGTAGAAATAGGCGCAAAAAGTATCATGAATTCGGCGGTGTGGAACATCTTTTAAGAACGCACTTACGAAATTCGAAGAGTTTATCGGGAAAAAATAAAAGGACACATTTTCAACCCCTTTTGGCGCGTGAATCATAAAAGATTACAGCCGAAGTAATTCATGAAATCGTCACAATCCCGCTGATAAGGCGCAAAAAGTATCATGAATTCGGCGGTGTGGAACATCTTTTAAGAACGCACTTACGAAATTCGAAGAGTTTATCGGGAAAAAATAAAAGGACACATTTTCAACCCCTTTTGGCGCGTGAATCATAAAAGATTACAGCCGAAGTAATTCATGAAATCGTCACAATCCCGCTGATATTTGAGGTAGAAATATATGCGCAAAAAGTATCATGAATTCGGCGGTGTGGAACATCTTTTAAGAACGCACTTACGAAATTCGAAGAGTTTATCGGGAAAAAATAAAGGACACATTTTCAACCCCTTTTGGCGCATGAATCATAAAAGATTACAGCCGAAGTAATTCATGAAATCGTCACAATCCCGCTGATATTTGAGGTAAAAATAGGCGCAAAAAGTATCATGAATTCGGCCGTGTGGTACATCTTTTAAGAACGCACTTACAAAATTCGAAGAGTTTATATCGGCAAAAAAATAAAGGACACATTTTCACCCCTTTTGGCGCGTGCATCATAAAATGTTACAGCCGAAGTAATTCATGAAATCGTCACAATCCCGCTGATATTTGAGGTAGAAATGGGCGCAAAGAGGATTGCGAATTCGGCCCTACATGTCGTGTACCTTTCAGAACGCATGCACAAATGCGAAGAGAGTGTCGAAAGAAAAATAAAGAACCCCTTGTAGCTCGTGCATCAGAAAATATCACAGCTAAAATAATTCATTAAATCACGGTTATGCAGCAAGTTCGTGCGCCGATGTTTAGAAAAAGTCACAAACGCATGATACAATCTGATTTTTTTTTTCCATTATCATTTTACACTGTAATTCACGAACAAACATTCTATTTTTTTTCTCATTTTGTTAATTTCTTGTGCAATAAATAATTCAAGTTTAAAAAGACATTAATCAGTAAAATGTACACATGGGGGGGGGGGTACGTCCATACAAACAAGAAAATAAGTTTGCAAGTAATTTAATGTTTTTTTTTTAGGTTGCCGTTGTTGACCGGTAAGTTTTCTGTTCGGACCGGTAAAAAATGGTAAAATGGGGCATCTACCGGTCCGACAGAGATATGTCGGACCGGCAGAAAAAATGGGTTAGTGTGCAGCCCTGTTAAATGGTATTGTTTAATTCAAGTATCAGAATGGCTAATTACTTTCGACATCCAGCTGAATCCCTGCTTGGCAAACTGCTTGGCACACTCTCTTATTGCCACAAACTAGCATTAGACTAACATGAAAACATATGAGTGGGACTGTAAGGACAGCAGCAATTCTGCTTAACCCACCACCTAGGCTTCAGTTTCTGTACCCGTTCACATGGGTGAACCGACATTTAAGAATTTTTAGCTGGCAGAAATGTATCAATACATTGCTTTGAAAGTGATTGCTATACAGAATCAGAGCGTATGTGAGTTTTGTCCTGGCAGCTCATATTACAGGATATAACAGTAGTTGTTGAATTCATGTTCATGGAATACAGCAGCTAGTGAACACAGAAATGTACACATGCACGTTACATGATCAGGAGTTGATATTTTGACATGTTGTTAGATATGCGAATAGTACCCAGATTGGAGAATTCCCACAAATAACCCCAGGAAAACAGGTACGGTATGAAGTCTCATTAATAAAGATTGTCTTTGATGCATTTGAGGTGACAAAAAATGATGTCAAGTATCAAAACTAAATGCAATCGTAAAATTTGCTTTGTGTTTGTTCTGTGTTGTGGGCTGCTCAGGTGCAGCCCTGTCGCGATTTATACAGCGACTGGGCTGTGTATAGTTAGTGTACAGTGTATTTACATAATATGCACAGCCCTGTACAGTGTATTTACATAATATGTGTATGCACAGGCCTGTCACATCATTATCACAGCAAGTCATGACTGGTACTCTTAGTGGTCTCAGTCTGTTGGCCCCTGGCTGGGCCCCCTGCCTTGGGCCAGCACTTAGGCTCCTGGCCTCGGCCTGGCCTTGGGCCCCGTGGGCCCCTGGGCCACTGGGCCTGGGCCCACTTGGGCTATGGGCCCCTGGGCCTGGGCCCACTTGGGCTCTGGGCCCCTGGTTCCGGGCTAAGGCCCGTGGCCTTGGGTCCGGCCTTAGGCCCCGCCTTTGGCCCGGCTGTACTTTGTACATGGTCTATGTGAAATCAGGCTTGTCTGTGACTGTATAATTACAAATAATTACAAATAATCACAAATGATCAACAGGTCCATACTACATATAGGACTATATGAATATATGAATATATGAATATATGAATATATACAATGTATGTGAATATATATATTATTATATATGAATATATGAATATATACAATGTATGTGAATATATATATTATTATATATGAATATATAAATGTGATCAGGCATTCTGTTACGGTGTCAGATCTGCGGTCATTCATATATAGCATATTTTATGCATGTATAAATGGCATACATTCATGTGTACAGTATGCTACTTGATTGAACCAGCCAATGGAGAAAGATCACACCACTGAACAATACTTGAAAGACATGTACAGTTCAATGACTCATTGCTTGTTATTATGAACTCCGTAGAGGTATGCAGCCCTCTTCAGATGGAAAACATACAGTTGGCTATCAAACAGAGCTTGCAAAACCATCAACAATTTATTGAGTTGGATTTGTGTGTGTGTGTGTGTGTGTGTGTGTGTGTTAGAGCTATTTGGCTTGTTTCCTTTGCATGCATCATCACAAATTCCCGAAGTCTGAATAAAGTGAAACCAAGACCTTCATATAGATGTGCTGCATTGTAAGGTGCTGGATCAGAGCACTACCATAAGATTGACACCATGGCGGGAATTGTGCTAACAGTGTACTATCCTTCCTGTGCATTTATGTTAAAGTGTACCAATACCCTGAAAATCACATTTTAAACTAGAAATGTCACTATGGCGACTGATACCTCCACCATAATGCATGATTCTCCCAATAGGTGTATAGTACAATGTCTTCACAATGTGTGATGACAGTTTCACATAACTGGCAAAATACTGATATGACAGGTTTGTCAGAAATGTATTGAATGTTCACTTTCCTCAAACTGGGTTTGCTATAATTGTCTAAGAGTGCAGGTACACATATTTGGGGGATTGAGGATTTTTACTTGACTTCTGACCGACCCTGTTATAAGTTTATGCATTGAGTACTTTTCAAGGTATGAAGAAAGAGTGTAATTACAGTACAAAATAGATTTTTTTTTTTCATTTAAACCTGACCTTTGATCCTTAACCGACCTCTGGAAATTTCTCGGAGAATCTCCATTAGGTAATACAACATGTATATATTAAGTCTTAAAACTAATAATGCAAGCATTGAATATACACTAGTATATGAGGGAAACAGTAAAATTTTGAGGAGTTGACCTTGACCTTTGACCCCTGACTACATACTGACCCATGACCCCTAAATTTCCTAGATAATCCCTGCCAGTCAGTACATGCATATGTACCAAGTTCTATGAAGATATATTAAACCATTTGCGAGAAAAGTGAAATTGCAACATTTTCACCTAACCTTTGACCTTTGACCTTATGACATGAAACTCTCTCTGGAGAATCTTTACGCAGTAGTACATGTCTACACTAAGTTTCAATAAAATACCTTCGGGCATTGCATAGATATGGGGGAAATAGCAACATTTTTAGCATTTGACCTTGACCTTTTGACCTTTGACCTCTTGCCAATGTCACTAAAATCTCCTCAACTAATTGCCCCATCATACATCATCCTTGGACCAAGTTTGATGAAAGCTACTTCATCCAGTGTTGAGTTATCACGTAAACAGATAAATTTTAGGATTTGACCTTGATCTTTGACCTTTGATCTCTGTCCGATTTCACTAAAAAACACTAACATGTAATTGTCCCATCATACATCATCCTCAGACAAAGTTTGGTGAAATTTGCTCAATCAAGTCTTGAGTTATCGCGTAAACGGATACAATTTCATGATTTGACCTTGACCTTTGGCCGATTTCACCCAAAATCTAATCAAGTAATTGCCCCATCTTACTTTATACTTGGACCAAGTTTGGTAAAATTCCAGTCAATATTTCTCAAGTTATCGCGTAAACGAATGCGGACGGACGGACGGGCGTACGGACGTACGGACGTACAGACGTACGAACGTACGTACGTACGGACGTACGGACGTACAGACGTACAGACGTACGAACGTACGTACGTACGGACGGACAACCCGAAAACATAATGCCTCCGGCACCACTTCGTGGCGGAAGCATAAAAAAAATGAGTCAAGCACTTGTCTTCTTTCCACATTGTCACATAGACTTGAAACAAAATGTTATGCTGACTTACCAAGGTTCTTATCAATCTCGTCCTTGGTCCCAGAGTCCACCGCAAGTGCATTCACCCTTCCTCCTAGCCACTTTTGGATCTCATTGTACCAGTTCTATTGAATGAAGCAAACCGCACGAGAGAAATATCATAAAATTAGAAATACCATAGATATGATATCATATGCCATAATGGTATGCATCAAATTGCTGACTATTGCTCCAGAAAGCTATGCTGCACAATGTGAGTTGTTCACACACTTTGTATGAGATGTTCACACTGCAGCAATGGCTGTGCAATATCGTAATTCAATCTGAAAGATGACATTTTAAATGCTCCCCTACAGTCAGCACTAGTCATATTTATATTTCGAAAGTAATATCATGCAAAAAATATAAGTAGTAATCAAGTTTCCTCATGAAAAATTTATTAATCAGATAATAAGAGGTTTATAGAAGCCAGTGGTGTACATCCTGTCCTGATTGTTTGTGCACACATTCAGATATATATCTACCTGAATCATGGTCAGTTAAGTTTTGTTTTTTGTTTTTCAAATTTCTCAGTGTTCTCTTCAAGTTCTCCTGTCAATGAAGTTCATGTTGGATACAATACTGCACAAGGAAATGATAATGAGGTAGAATCATGGCCTAATTCCCATTTTTCAACACTACATACCTTTACAAGACTTGAGGGAGCCACTACGATGACCTTGTCCAGCTCTGGCTTGCCTAAATGTGTTGAAATATTGGTGGTAACATGTCTTTAGGTTTGAATGTCAAGTATGCATAGAAGTGGGGAAACCTGTGCATTGATATACTCTGTGGTAAAAGCGACAGATTAGTTAGAACTTGGGCAAGATTGTAGCAAGAAAGATCTATCCATTTTTAATCATGGTCAGTTCTTGGACTTGATATTCAATAGGTACCTTGATAGACCTTTTGTGTGATGTTTATACTGGGAGTATGTTTGAAAAAATCAAGAAATCTTTGGATGTGTTCTGCCTTGGAGATTACAATGAGCTCATTTTCTTTTCTTTTTTCTTTACAAAAGGATAATATCCTTCATGACTCTGCACAGGTTTTGAATTGCAGCCATTTTATCACTGCATTCTCAAACTGACATGAAGGAAATGACAGATGATTCCTATCTACAGAAAAAGAACCTCATTGCCTGGTATTGGTGTGTTCACATAAGACAAAGACATCTAAGGTTATGACATTGCAGCAATGTGACCTGGAGTACACTGTACAGGACAGAATCTTGTCACAAAGGATGCATATTGTTAAAGTGGATATTTTTGTGTGCTTAATTTTCCACACTCAGCAAGTTAAGATGAATTTCACATGTTTTTAATTCCACAGAATCATGACATTATTATTGGAACACATGGCATGCAAAAATATTTATATGCTTTTATTTTTGTGCTCGCTTCTGGTTGCGCAAAATGCGCATAATGCGCGAAAATTTCCATGCAAGAAAAAATGTCCACTTTTACAGTAGTGTGATGTGAACAAATAAACAAAAGCATAATGAATTCTCACAGTCAGGACTCTGTCTCAGTAAAGTCCACATCAGTGTGATACACTGCAGTGTCTTGCCAAGTCCCTGGGTGGAGGTAAGAAAAACATTCACCAGAGTATTTTTTTTTTTTTCTCTGTGTAAATACACAGTATTCAATCAATGATTCTGGGAGAAAATAAGGAATGCATTACAGCATTGCACTTACATTTCTGTGGCGAAATAAACATCTCCGTGGAAATGTATCAGAAAAATCTTGGAAAGTGATCCTATTCAATATAAGCCTCACAGTTATCAATAGCTAAAGTGCATGACTTTATGATGGCATTCCACACCTGTTCAAGAACATTCAAAATTCCACACAAGGAGCATCTGTAAATACAAAGTGTAACAGAGAATCTTTAAAGTTGAAACACATCTTCCAGCAACGCCCTCACAAACACACAAGTCTCTGTAAAGTAGAGAAGAAAGTGTATATAAGCGGATATTTTATTTTGTCTATATGCCACTCTCACCATTTCATCAGCCATGATACAGCCATAGCTGTTCTCTATCCTGCGACCCGTCACACAGTCCCACAGGAATTTCACGCCCTGGAAAAAAAATAATAACATGATGCAACACTCTGTTACCATGGCAACATGCAATATTATGATAAAACTTGAAAGTTGACACTGCCATATGATTTTTGTCTCCATGTGGCCCATTACTATAAGCATTTATTTTAACCCTAAAAAGACTGGGGGGGGGGGGCCTAAAAGGCCCCCCCCTCGACATTTTGCGCGATAACTCTGCAACGCGCAATGCTCTCGCCGCGATGCTCTATGACTTTTTTCTTTCGAGTTTCCCGCACATTTTGACACCAAATTTGTGACGCCCGGGGGTACGGTTGTGAAGTTACATAACTTTTTGTACATGCACGTGAGGCCAAAAATGGCTCAAAAATGTGATTTTGTGTACAAAGTCAATGCAAATTGAGTTTTTTCACATGGTTCATATAAATATGCCTATTTTTACTCTCAATGGCTAAAATTAATTTGTTTTAGGAGTATTATGCTTCAAAAAGTGTCTGCCACAAATTTTGTTTAAAAAAACAACAAAAACAAAAGGTCGAAAAAACAAAGAAATACATAAGAAATTCATAAAACAATAAAATAAATAAGAAATTAATTTTGATACCGAATTTTTTTTCAAGTACATTTGCTAAGAATGCCACAAAGAATAATTAGACCAAAAATTAGCACTTTTGGAGCTTTATTTACTGATTTAGATCAAAGAGTCTGATTTCTCGCATAAATTAGCATAATTAATCAAAATAAAATAAAAGAAGACTATTTTGTAAAATTTAAATATACGATCTTGTAGATTACATCGCACACTACCATTGTGCAAATTTCCGCGGCGATCGCGCGATCCACGGCCGAGATCTTAAGGGGGGGCCCTTTAGGCCCCCCCCCAGTCTTTCGAGCTACCAAAATAGCCCAGTCTTTTTAGGGTTAAATGTAATGCTGAGGGCATAACATGAATAGCAAGGTGAATCTACAACTTAAAGATTTTTTTGAGCACTGCCAAAGTTGATGTTGTTATGAATTTATTTGCAGACACAGTTTATGGTACAAATGCCATACACAAATGTCAAAAGTGTAATTTCACCTAGAGTGACCAAATCCAACAATAAATGCATCAAGTTGTGCAGTGAAATAACTTCTATCCTAATACAAACAAAATATCATCAGCCCAATGTAAGAAGTGTACATCTTTGGGTGATAAGTCAATTTGGTACAGTTTGGATGCCAGATGAAGTGTTCTACTATTAGTACTAATAATACTTGTCAAGAAATCTATGACCATCATGATAAATTTTTATAAAAGACATACCTCTCTCTGATGTGGTCGCAATACTCTACTAAGGACTGGATCCACAACCACTGCAAGGAATTGAAAGACAACCAATGAATTTTATGTGACACTTCCAGGTCATATTACGCACACACACAGACACACATAAATACCTGAAGTACTTTCTCTCTCAAAGACAAGACAAAACAAAGAACAGAAACATGCTTCACATTGATTTACAATTGCAGTTCTTTCCTGCTAAAACCAGGTTTAACCTTTCAGTACTGTACTCAATGTAGAAATGTTCACACAACTATTTTTTTTTTCTTAGCACAGGACCAATTCATTAACGAACCTTACTTCTTTATAATTATATGGATGAGAATATTTTTGTACGTGCTTTGATACAAAAGAAAAATACTTTGTGATCTTGATATTGCAGGGCATGGAAATCATAAAAATTGCCACATCGCCAAATAGTTCATGTTTCCAAGTATGGTGTCATCTCTGTATCCTTAGGTACTCTGCTCATGGATGCTACATTTGACAAAACTGTTAGATTATTCACTTCCAACACCCTATAAAAGAAGCATTGCATTTCTAATGAAATTGATAAAGCAAATTAATATCCATACTTCATCACAACATTAACAAAATAAAAGCAATGGGTAGGAACATTATTTGGCAGGAACTTTCAAATACTTTACTG
Organism: Diadema setosum; assembly: GCF_964275005.1. Taxonomy (NCBI): domain Eukaryota; kingdom Metazoa; phylum Echinodermata; class Echinoidea; order Diadematoida; family Diadematidae; genus Diadema; species Diadema setosum. Next base: position 35,882,512 of record NC_092697.1, on the reverse strand, counting down.
GGGTAGGAATCCATAAGAATGGGTTCTACACATTTAATTCATGACCATCATCCTTGAATGGTATTCACCCACATTGCCTCTGTGTAAACTTTGATGTAATGATACTAATGCCACTCATTAAATTGACAAGAATCATCAGAAACGAAAAAAGAAAAACATCACAGCAAAGCAACAAAATCTGGGAAGATACATGTACCTGCATGACAGATTTGAATTTACAGCCTTCATTTAGTCAAATTTTGCTGGAAATGTACTTCTGGACTTGATATTTAACACACAAAGACAAAGTGTTTACCATGAACTGGTTGCTTGTCTTTGTCTAGCGACAACTTTTCATGGGCACTCAGCTCTGGCGGAGCAAAGAGAACAAGGGCGCCCTCTTCTGTTGGGTCATGGAGCGGCTGCCTTATGCCTTGCCGCCTGATACCAAGACCTCTCTGTCCAAAGGAGGTTCCTGTGAATGAATCGAACACATATAATGATAGAGCAGAGCATGCTGAAAGCTTGATGTAAATACACACACACACAAACAAACATACAGTGACATACTGTAAAAGTGGAAATTTTCGCGCATTTCGCGCAACCGGAAACTAGGGCGAAAATAAGAGCACATGAATATTTTTGCTTGCCATGTGTTCCAGTAGATGATGTCTTGATTCCGTGGAATTAAAAACACGTGAAACTCTTCTTACCCAGCCAAGCGCGAAAAATTAGTTCCTTGAAAATATCCACTTTTACATAAAACTGCAGAATAGCAGTGCCTCTCATTTAGGTGAAAAACTGGTGATTTCTCACTCACATATGTTTGCTTTTGTATTGTATGTGTGTGCAGTGGTATGAATGGAGGAATAATTTCCACCAGCAATTTCAGTCAGTGGACACCAGTTGAAATTAAATTTTGTTCACTTTTATGCAGTATATTAAAACTGAAATGAATACATGTATAATTGACCAGTAAATACATATAACAAGGAAAAGTAGAAATTACGCGGTGCGTAATATAGGTCAAAGGTCAAAGAAGTCAAAGGTCAAAATTCTGTGTAGAAGTTTTGATGCCCTCACCTAGTGCCATCACATAAAGCAAACGGAATCGAAATCGGGTTAGAAATGGCGAAGGAGTAGCATTTTGTAGCCAATGTACAATATAGGTCAAAATTCAAGGTCAAAGGTCAAAGAAGTCAAAGGTCAAAATTCTGTGTAGAAGTTTTGAAGCCCTCACCTAGTGCCATCACATAAAGCAAACGGAATCGAAATCGGGTTAGAAATGGCGAAGGAGTAGCATTTTGTAGCAAAATGTACAATATTGGTCAAAAATCAAGGTCAAAGGTCAAAGAAGTCAAAGGTCAAAATTCTGTGTAGAAGTTTTGAAGCCCTCACCTAGAGCAAACGGAATCGAAATCGGGTTAGAAATGGCAAGGAGTAGCATTTTGTAGCCAATGTACAATATAGGTCAAAAATCAAGGTCAAAGGTCAAAGAAGTCAAAGGTCAAAATTCTGTGTAGAAGTTTTGAAGCAACTCACCTAGTGCCATCACATAAAGCAAACGGAATCGAAATTGGGTTAGAAATGGCGAAGGAGTAGCATTTTGTAGCAAAATGTACAATATAGGTCAAAAATCAAGGTCAAAGGTCAAAGAAGTCAAAGGTCAAAATTCTGTGTAGAAGTTTTAAAACCCTCACCTAGTGCCATCACATAAAGCAAACGGAATCGAAATCGGGTTAGAAATGGCGAAGGAATAGCATTTTGTAGCAAAATGTACAATATAGGTCAAAGGTCTAGGTCAAAGGTCACAACTGAAATTCTGTGTAGAAGTTTCAAAGCTCCCATGTAGTGCTATCATATAAAGCAAACAGAATCGAAATTGGCTCATAAATGACAGAGAAGTAGCAAATTGAACATTTTGATCACACACGGACGCACACACGGACGGATGCACGGACACACACACGTACGGAGCCCGTTTCATAGTCCCCTGCTCGTACTCGTTCGGCGGGGACAAAAATATAACACATCCCATGAGAGCATGTTAAAATGCAGAGCAAATCACTATGAAGTTCAAGGAACTTATTAGTGTGTGAGAGCAAAATGTTCATCACTTACCCTTGTAGTTGGGAATCGGAACTTTGAAAGGCTTGGATAAGATTTTCTTGATCAGAGCTTCCTGCAAAAGAATGAGAAGACAAAACATTTTAAAAAATGGGTGGTGACTTCAGTGAAATCAGAGCACATAAGACATGCTTACCATATGAAAACAAACCCCACAAAATTGTAGGGTGGAGATTTGGGTCAGTCGGTAGCTTGTCTGCCTCCAGGTCGAAAGGACTTGGGTTTTATTCCTGAGTCTAGATGAGCAATGTTGTGTGTAAGCATACCGTCCCCTTGGTAAGAGACAAAAACACTCTATATCTCAGATAGGACATTAACCCGTTGAGGACGGACTGATTTTGCTACAACACGCATTTCCCATAGACCCCTGCCCAAGTATACTCCGGACTCGTCCTCAACGGGTTAAACAGAGGTCCCATGTGCGAGAGAGTCACAACCAACGCATCCTATTTCAATCATTCATCATAAAGAGCAGGGTGCTAACCCGGTGAAGTGGCCAACCTACCTACCCACACAAAATCATCTTTGTAATAGGCTGCATATATACCCCTTTGAAGATACGGAAAAGAAGAAGAAGAAATTCACTACGCATATTGATATATGTCCCCGACTACTCAAACAGATCACTTGTGATGCTCACATGATCATTCATCCTTGTCGAGTTGGCAACATCTGAGACTGTTGCCCTGGCAACCAGAGGCTGCCTGACCCTGTGGATACCGGGAGGAAGCTCCCGCAGGTGATTGGTTCGCTGCTGAGGACCCTTGGTGCTCAAGCGGACTCTCTTTCCTCCTCCTCCCTAGGATGACAATGGGAAGTATGGATACTATCTTTGTCATTGTACTCATTATGACTACTATTATCATCATCATTTTCGGTATCACTTTTACCACCATTATGGCAACTGTTACCATCAAAATCATCATCGTTGCCATTAAAAAAAACAAACACACATTTTAAATGGATTAATGACACTATCTTACTTTCTGTGTCTATGGCTGAACATTTGACATCATAAATACATCCATGCAGCAGAAATCCTAATTCGGACTTGTAAATACTTCCACTAAGAAAATTAATGATGTTAAAAGAAGAAGAAAAAAAGGTATATAGTCATCGCAATCTCCACAGCCTGTGTACCTTTATGTTAAAATTTTGACATCAAGATACCTGCATACGATGACTTGTATGGAAGTGCTGTAGACACATAGTAAACATATCTTCAACAACTTTATAGGCAGTCCTGCTTACCAAGCTTGTCTGCTGCAGGCCATTCCGTTCTCCATCATGGAGCTCTTTCCTCTTGCACCCAGCACCGCCGGCTAGCTGACTCGGAGCTTGCCTCCTCAGCTGCAGGAAAATGACAGAAAATGGATCCAAAATGACATACAAGTATACAAGTACAGTATATGTCTATATTTACAGTATAGAAATATGATAACCAACTATGTAGGGATTCTAATCACCAAGGTAAATTTCTTACTATACTATGGGTATATGCTCCAATATTTTGTGAAAACTATGTGAAGGGATGCCAAAGAAAAGTTTTGGTGGCCTATAATAACAAGTCTTTTTCTTCTTGGAAAGTGCAACCACCACCAGTTTCGACTTTTATAGTTGTACTACAACTTGTATTTGGCAAGTCCAGTGTGGTGTACGCACAGTGCCTTTTAAAAACTTTTCTACACTGTAACAAGTGCAGTAAAAAACAAAAAACAAAAAACAAAACAAAACAAAACAAAAATGCTCCTCTCCTCCACTCCGTGAAACTGACACCCCGACCCTCTATAATGACAAAATGTGCGAAATGCATGTAGATTTAATGCTTTTCCAATTAAATATGTATTTATAATCTACGGTAAGTTTATTATTGTTTTGCTGATGATCTTGGTTATTATCAGGCTTTTCAGTAATATTTGGACATCTTTAAATCCCCAGTGAAGAATGCAAAACCACAGACTGTGCGCATTCTCATGCATGAATCACTGAATGTTTGTTCTTCATGCGTGATATAAATGGCATGTACTATGATGTAGTGCTTGTAGAGGGGCCATGGCCGTGGGTGTCAGTTTCAATCATGTAGAAAGTGTTGATGTGTTGGACACCTACATTGTACCAGGAAGGGTGTACATGGAACTCTAGCCCTAGTAGTATGCCTTGTGCCTAACCCCGGGGCGCTCCTTGTATATTAGTTGGACCTTCCACTCATCGACCACTTTTTGAATGGATACTTAGAAAATATCCCTCATTTTCACTTTAATTTCATCCCACTCATGCAGAAAATACCGCAGATTCATATCCCGGGCTCAGATTGTTGACTCGTACCGTACGCACAGAGTTCTCGGAGACAAACATAAGTGACATTTTTCACTGTACACCGGCACAAGCTCATCATTTTAATCGACCGCCCGTTTTCCCATTGAAAAGTACTGTAAAAGTGGAAATTTTCGCGATGTTGAAATTTTCACGGATTTCGCGCAGCCAGAAACTAGCGCGAAAATAAAAGCAATCGAATATTTCTGTTTGCCATATGTTCCAGTAGTTGGTGTTTTGATTCCACGGAATTAAAAACACGCGAAACTCTTCTAAACCCGCCGAGCTCGAAAAATTAGTCACACGGAAATATCCACTTTTTAGTTTGACAGTAGAAAAATCTAGGTCCTACATGTACAATGTACGTAAACCCAGTGAATGGCCAAATATGTGTTAACAATAATTACGTGTCTATTACTAATGAGGATTTTCTTCAATTCTTTTTCCTCCTGTTTCCTCAGGGTATCAATCTGTATCCTCCTAATTTTTCTTGATTTGTACTCGAGTAGCGGACCCAGTTTGTGGCAGGTTAAGGCCTTTTCAAGGATATTTAGTAGTATTCTGGTAAAACGGGCAACAGAAATTAAATAATTTTTTTTTTTACTGGAAGAGGTACCAAAGGCCTCTTGACACTGCATCACAATTTTGTATGGTGGACAATTACCCATGTCATAATAATCAATTTTATGCAGAAATTTTGCAACCACCAAGAGGACCCGGTTTGCGGCAGGGGGGCCCAGTTTGCAGTACCCCACACAAAAATGTCCCCTGTATCTTCAAATATTAAAATTTTGCAAAAAACAAATATTTTTTGATGGTCCAACTAGTTTTCAGCTTGTTAGAACACTTTAATAATTTGGATTCATTATCTCGATCCTTCACGATTTCATAGTTTTTCAAGATAGCATGTATTTCATCAATTTCCACCCATTTTGACATTATATGTAAAATAGCGCTATGTATGTCTAAAATCCCATAGGGGTGCCGCAAACCGGACCCATCCCCGACATTTTGGTCACTGTTGCGATCCTCAAAACTGAAAAAGGAAATGATTTTAGAATATTTAACACAGTTACACGAGGAATCCTTACCATGCCATGCCTCTTTTCATAGTAAGATTTTGTATAAAGATACAAACAAGGGATGATGGTGGTTGCCTAGCAACAGAACAAAATCTTAACATTTTGTTCAGAATGTCATACTTTTTAAAAAACAGCGTGACACAGACGGTTTAAATTAGAATTATGAAAGCCATCATCCAAGTTATTTCATGATTCTGGTATCAAAAGAAAGCTCTTCAGTTGCTCTTCATATAAAACAATTTAGAAAAAAGAATACCCTTCTACTATTGAAGATATGGTTATATATTCCTAGGGGTGCCGCAAACTGGACCCCTGCAGCAAACTGGTGCACGACTCTCATGTTCGAATGTTCCAGCATTATTGCGCCCCGTCCCACGGCCACGCGTATTTTTTATTTTATAAGCGAGAAAGCCATTGCGCGAGGGTGGTCGATCTAAAAATAGTTGGTCGATGAGTAGTAGTAGACTTACTACAGACTCTACACAGTTGCTATAGACCAACTACTGCTTAGTACTTGTGTGTAGTAGGGCCTAGACTCTAGCATTGTACGCTTTGCGGTGGAGCTGGTCGCAGTTAGCCTCATGCCTTGACCGAAAGATCGGTCTGTATCTGGTCATCGGGGAAATGTTCCACGGAGACTGCGTCTGGCTTCACGGATCCCCTCCTTATACAGACCGAAGTCAATGATGCCGGCTCCTGTGTGGAGCGGTCGCGCACAGATCAAACGCTACGATAAACCAAATTTCAGACAGCTTTATTACATTTGAACAAGTTTGACGACATGACACATTATGCAGCAATATTTGGGGTAAATTTCTCACATTGTGCAATCGAAATACAGTAACTGTAGGTTATAACGCAGAAATGTTATCAATATCGCAACATCGCCGTTCGCAAGCTGTAAGTCGCCATTTTGAATCTGTTAGCCAATCACATGCGAGGTACGTGTTTTAATTAAAAAAAACAACTCGCATGTGATTGGCTAATGGATTCATATGTTTCTGCAGTTTGAACGTGATGACGCGACGGGCTGGTTGATGTGTGTTTTACGTTGAAAATTCTACCAAAGTGTTGGATTAGGGTAACATCCCCAGTATTCGGTCACTTAAGCTTTTTTGTAATATTTTTCAAACTAAAATAATACATACATACATCTATGGTACAGCAATGTATGTGAAATATATTAAATTTCTTTAATCTCAACTTTCATTTTGTTAAATATCTCATAGAATTGCACAAAATCCCGAAATATTTCACCTTGAAAATTCCCCAGTATATGGTCACCGGCACCAGTATTCGGTCACGCGATGTGCGCGTTCAAAGTCAATGCGTGTTCAAGGCAGCTGAAAAATGCGCGCGCGCGCTACCTTGTTGGCACAAAATTGCATCGGGGACGTTGCGGTGACAGTTGGTGACCGAATACTGGGGCCTCGGCACTTGCATTCAACCCTTGTACATTGGGACACTGTATCGTCACGTACGGAAATTTTGTTTTTCTTTTGCGTTTTGAGGATACCATTACACTCCAAGCTTTGCGATAAGCGAAAAATCCCGCGAGAGAATGGCGTATTTCTCGATTTTTAGCACTTTTTTGGCGACCCGGACTCTTAAAACTGGGCCTTATCCGCGCGCGCTTTTGGAAAGTAGTGCTGATTCTGCACTTTTGACGGTAAAATTTGGGATTTTGGATGGATTTTTAGAGGGGGCTAAGGGAATTTCCTGTTGTGAATGAGTGTGCAAGTATGTGAATTAATGTGATTTGCATGTGTTGTGACAGTTGAACTTACTGGCTGGTGACTAGTAGTGATAAGTGACCGAATACCGGGGGCTGACCGAATACTGGTGCCCTTACCCTATTCATTAATCTGGTGAGTGTAGATCATTCTTGAAACGTTGATTTCGATATACAACTTACAAGCTTAAATTTGCCGACCTAGGGCCGTGAATTAGACGCAGTCGAGAAGGGTGAGGTATATAGTACCGGTACCTCACCCGATTTTCCATAGAGACAGTGGTTAAGAACATCCACACAGCGATGTGTATGGTTGAGGGGTCTAGATATCGCGCACGAAAATTTGAAATGCTCTTATAATAGAAGTTATTCCATAATCGTACCTGAATTTCTCAATGAATATCACGAAAATGCAGAAAAATCACCTCCCAGAATCTCCTGATGATATGATGACGGAGTAGTGCGCTGTCGCCATTTGTATGTCGGACTTTTTTTTATTCGTTCAATTTCTCGGGGTATGTAAAGGTCGCGCAGCTGCCCTATGTAGTTTCATGCGTGAAACTGTCTGCCCCTCTTTGCGGCTGTAACGTGCTTCGGCTTTCGTAGAATATTATAAACGATCGATCGAACAAATTACGAATTCTATCGGCTACGATCATACGAACGAGACAAGCGAGACGACACGTCTAGGCTACAACATCCTTAAAAAAAGATTTGAAGCTAAGGTAGGTAAATTATAAGGTAAAAAATTGGAAATTTAGTGAAAAATTTGTTCCAAAAAATTGGAAATTTAGTGAAAAATTTGTTCAAAATCAAAATTTCTTACCTGCTTCCTTCTCATGTTTAGCGGTTGTCAGGTATGTTTATTCCATGGGCGTATCGGCAAATTTTGCGCTTAGTCCTACGCGTAATATCGCTTGCTATATGCAGTTACGCTATGCACGATCATTAGGTCCCTGCGCGAGACCTAGTACCCTTACTATACTCTATTACTATCACAGTATCAACTTCCGTGTGTCTACAGAGGAGAGCAATAACGTAAAAAAAATAAAAGACTCCTCCGGACAGACGGATCTTTCTGTCTACCTCATGCCATGCCTAGCAGCAAGATTGTGGTTGTTGTAGGCGGCTTTCGACATGTCTGAGGCTGAGCTGACAATCAACATGATCAATGTCATTGACGTAAGCCACGCCACGGACGGGCATACCTACACCGGCAGTGCTCGACTTTTGTCCCGCCGGACCTCCGCCGCGCCCCCACCCGCATCCGCATGCGGGTCAGTCAGCAGACGTCAGACCAGAGTCGGAGAGCTAGCTGGTGACATGGTGTTCGAGACAAAACTTCACAAGCAAAAAGCAACTACCACTGCACCACATTCACAACTAACTGCGACCAGCCCCAACACGCAGTGTTAGTGTGTAACTGTGTACACGGAGCGTCCCGGGGTTAATTCACAACAAGCTGCCTCAAGGCGAAGCTCCACCTAACTTTACTCTGTCTACAGGTCTAGCCCTTATACAAACTCACCATTATTATTTTATTCTACCGAATCCCTCCCTGTCATCATCTGTAATGCGCTTCACGAATGGGTAGAAACGATAGAAGGCCCTTCTTCCGGGGAAAAAAAGAAAGAAAACGTCCAGTTTACGGTCAGTCTTTCATGATCCTGTAAGCAACCTACATGTATGCTGGCATACTGAGTATGCTACACGCTACTGTATACGATATATTACGCTGTACGTTCATACCATTTCGAATGAAAGCGCGTCATTTGTATGGAAAGCGAACATAGCACAGCAGAAAAACAGTGGGTGGTGTCACGATGGTGTTGTAATTCAGCGTTTTCCCCGTTCAGGGGCTACTGTAGCTATTTTTCTTCGCTTTAACTGTAAAATAACGTTGTTTGTCATGTTTTCCTCTCGATTTTTAGTGTTTTTTGCTCCTGCGGATTGATTTTTATGTAATTTATGTGTAACAAGAGCCGACGATAATGATGGGCATCATTCCGCTTACCATACACAAGCCATTCGCGTCATGTTGTCAAGCCGAGTCGTGTTGCATATTTCACAGTTCAGTGGTTATGCTCACAAAATTGATATCTTAGACACCAATCAGACAAAATAGGCTCCAAGAATAATGTCCCGTGATTGGGAAAGGAATCTTACAAGCACACTTAGAGAGACAGAGGACAATTTGGGCCGAATGCGGGTAAGTTCCTACAGACTTGATAGTGTGCATCCCGGGTGTGTGAACGTGTGATGAGAGGGACGCCGCCCTACCTCCCCAATACCTGCCTGTTAGCTAGCTAGCCTTTGTTGTAACAATAACATTGCCATTCATTGCATTGGCGATTTGCTACAGCGACTGGGCTGTGCAGGGTGCTACATAAAACTTTATTTTACCACTTGCCCAGTCAGTCAAGCAGATTTTCATATTTGCCATGAAACACTTTCCCAAAAGTTGATTTTACTTCCTCGAAAGAAAGTCCAAAATAAGAGGAAAAAAGAATAGAAAATCATGTGTAGGCCTACTGTACTGTAACTATACACAGCCCAGTCGCCGCTGTACATACGTAGCGCGACAGGGCTGTACCAACGAAGCTCCAAACACGAAGAGGGTCCAACGATCGCATGCGATCGGATTGAATTTTGATACTTTAGATTATTTTTTTGTCACTTCAAACTCATCTGACGAACAAAATGATAATGAGACTTCATATCTATGCTATGAATATTGAAATTTAGATTTAATAACTTACCTAAAATGATGGCTATATGCAGCATGAGTGAACGGTTCACGAACGGTACATCGTCTTTCACGCCAGGCCATTTCCAATATCCGGGAGGTCACATGATCTGAATGCCCTTTCAAAAGGTCGCGCTGTCGACCGTGCTGCTACACCAACACTTAAGCAGCGCATCGCACGCACGCAAAAGATTTCCGCAGAGATCAAGGCGCCAATTTGAATTCAGCAACGATAAACCCCGAGGGTGTTAGGGAATCTGCCAGAAAGTATCATTTTTTTGGTTCCACGGACCTATCACGAGGGCTCTCAATGGACTTACGAACCTTCTGTAATACAAGTATGCACTTAAGGTGAGTAACGTTTGGTAACGTGTACATTGTTTATAAAGAACGTATAAATTTTCATAAGTTTTGTAGTTGTGTTGTGGTTCCCCACTTTGAAGGTGCCCGCTCGCTGGTCAGACGCTGTACTCGCGTAGCGTATTAACAGCGTCTGGTCGGGCTAACTGTACTGTAAAGTCAGGGGCTAAATAAAACACAATCATTTGAATAACAGCACACATTGAGTAGCAGACTTGGAAAGTTGCTGAAATGAGATATAAAGTGTGTTTACTGTTGCATCACTAAACAGCCATTATCTTTGGGCTTCTGCAAATGTTCAGTATGGGTTTAATGGGGTCAAAATAAAGGGTGGCCTTAAAACTTTTTGCTTGCCCAATTTGGGCAAGCATTTGATCCCATTGTTCAAAAACACTTGCCCAAATTTTATTTCTTTACTTGCCCCGGGCAATCAGGCAAGTGCTTACCAGGGTATGTAGCACCCTGCTGTGTAACATTAGAACCCTATATATATCCTAGTTGGTGTTTTACCTAAAAAGTGATAGAACATCGATCTACAGTGCAGAGTAGGAGAGTGGATCGTATCATATCACCGCACACTTTTCGTGGCTCTGAATTTCATACTCAGTAGTCAGAGGATGATGAAGTCCTGAAAATTATAAATTCGGCCCGTAAAATCATGAAAATTATTCTCTCCGATTTTTGGAAAATGGACTTAAAATATCTAACTCCCCTCTCCAAAAAGTTGTCTGTTTTCACAGTGTAAAATCGCATTAGATTTCTATAGAATTCCGGACGCCATTTTCGTAATGGAATAATCAACGTCTTTCGCTTATTGTCCTTGCAGCAGAATCATATAGCGTCTAAGACTCTAGATTTCTAATTCATACCCACGATTTATCGTACACCCTCCTACCAAGCAGACGACAAAGAAAAAAAAGCAGCAAATGAGGCTCAAATTTTGTATTTTATGGTAAAATGTGTAACATTAACATTTCGAACACATGATAAAATCTTGTGATAAATCAACATCTTCTTCGAAACTAGCGTTTTTCAGTACATTTTTGTGCCACATTTTTGTGCGATTTCAGTCCATACAACGCTCTATGTCTACATGTATGAGGCTAGTCTACGAAGTCCCGCGCACATTGAATGTCATTAGTACGCAGAAAAGTGTGCATCTGGAATAGCCATGCTGTCCAGTAATACCATACCTGTACATTATACAACTGTGTACGTACCCAGCTACAGGTGCGCATCTACATCAAAGATGTGATGGACTCATCAAATCAAATCAGTGAGCTCCTCCTCCTGCTGATTGCAATACTGATTAGAGCTACAATTGTAGATATAGACAACAAACACCATTTTTACAATGAATATCTTGTGTTTGTCAAGACATGTTTTGTACCTCTTCTTATTTCTGATGTTTTCCTACTCAGAATCGTCTGGACCCAGCGAGGCACAAGCCAATTGAAAGCTCCCTGATGGATGCACCTCCAGGTAATAAGGAGAGGGAGGAGTTTCCTTTGATGACAGATGCAGTACCGGTATTTCAAACAATATGTTAGATATCATGGAAACCCACAGACAGGCTGAACAACTATCGGTTTTATAGACTTTATTGCACTTTTTGAAATGAAAAAAACAACAACAATGTTTTCCATAGTGTCATCTGAAGTACACTGTACAGTTACTGTTTGCAGACAATGAACCACTCTTTCTTTCTTTCTTTCTTTCTTTTTTTTTTGTGTGGAAGCATTAGCTATTAGGGCCTATAGAGAAAAGTTGTGTATACTTGTAACAAGCCCCTCAGCAAACATGAAATAGAATCTAAATACAAAAAAAAAAACCCTCTCTGTTGTAAACTTGAATGAAATCAATGGTTTCATCTTATTTTATTAAAGGTCGTGTTTACCTTTGGGAGCAGTGATTTAAAAATGTTCAAGATATCACATGTATGTGTAGGTCAGTTGTATCACAAAACATCCTACCGTGTAAGAATTTTGCAATAGAACCTAAAATATAATAAGATATCACTATTCTTCTCAATAAACCGTAACTGTAGACGGTTTAGTCTGGAAACATTCTTATTATAGCCATTGTTCACATTTTGTGTATTCACCAATACCTAACATTGATTATACTAATTCAAATGTTTACATTGTATATTGGTTGTTTCTATTCCTAACTCACATTTTAGACCTGTTATGAAGCATAAATGCTGGGTTTTCATTTCGTCTGCATATTGTGAATTATTCCTTTCCTACTGTATCATGTGTTATCCAAGTGAAAGAAGGAAATGATAGAAAAATCCTAATATAATCACTTATGTAAATATTAATGTATGTTTCTGTCTTTTCCAAGACTACGGCTCCAGCAATGGATATCCTGCCATGAGACAGGGAAGCAGCAGAAAGGAGCGTCCAGTGTCGGCCGTGTATGGCAGCACGTCGTCCCCCAGCTATGAGCTCTACCGGCATAGCACGCCCTCTACTGGCCTGGTGGCTCTTCTGTCAGAGAAAGTTGAGAGGCAGAACAAGGTATTGATAAACTTGCCTCCCTTTGTTTGTATTTCTAAATAATTGTTTTAAAATGTGCATATTTTGCATATTTTGTTTTCATTTCTTTTTCTTCTAAACAAAGATAACATTACTCTTTTCCTGCAGTGGTTGATGACTTAAACGCCTTTTGTAGATTTGTTTTTTTTTTAGTTGAAATTTTGCTGATATAGCTTGTCTTCCCGATTCTAATATCAGAAGCAAGCTTAAATGATGCTTTCAGCTGTTTTGCATTTGTTATAACCTTTGGAGTCGTTGCAATAATTTGTTTCTGATTTATCCATCACTTTTCAGTAGTTCATACATTTGGTTGTAGAAATGCATTGACTTTTTCTCTCCGCAAATTATCATGAAACTTCAAATCATCCATTGCTGGAATTCAATCTTAGAATGACCATCATTGTGCTCGACCAAATCCTGTGTACAAAAGGCCATCACATCAGGAACTTAGATTAAGGGAAAAACCTTGTTCATGGACCATCAGAGCCAACCCTATTGCTGTATGACTCTGTAAAATCTGTACTCCATGGTAGAAAAGTTCCGGTGCCTTTATGAAAGACACCAATGGACTATTAAATTGCTAATCATATATCAAACTTGTACTGGCATTGTTGTCTGTAAATTCTGCACTCCAGACTATAGAGCAGCTATCCCACAAAATCAATGACCTTGAGAATGATCGGAGGAAGGATGACATCAGAGTGCGCGACCTTGAGCAGCAGGTCAACGAACTCTCTGCCAGACTTCAGGGACACAGAGGTCATGAGGTTAGCACCACAATGTGTGCATTCCCCAGACATAACATACGCGTACTGACATAATTGTTCCAGCATGTAGTATGCAACAGCATGTACATTGTATGTACGTATGTATGTACAGATTGAACCCATGAGAAAGTGTTATAAGGTAAATTTTACTGCTTGTTCACATTGACTGTAATAAATGGAATAGAATCTTTGAAATGGAGAGGTAGAAGATTCATGCAAATTAAGAAGTTATGGCATTTTCAGGTTTTACATATTTCTATGAAAAAGTATTATCAGTTGCATCTGGATATATGCAAATTATTGGAGGGGATGATGTCGTTGTCTCACAAGTTTCCTATTGATCTGTACACATGTCTAACTCATTGGCTGTTATCACAAATAAAATAATATCTCTTTTCATAAGGGATCATTATTACACATCAGATGTCGGAGATCGTAAGTGACACTGTGGATTGATTTTTTTTTCTTGTAGATTGATGAAAATAATGGCATAGAATTGTCACAGTAAAGATTGCCTTGCATTTGAAAACTCATTTTCTGGAGGCATAATATAGCTACCGACAGTTTGCATGAGAAATTCATTTGAAATTTTCCAGAATTACAGAGACATTGAGAGCTGGCAGCGCGATGTCAGGGGCCGCCTGGACGAGCTCCACGAGCGGATCACGAAGCAGATGCTTGGGGGAATCGACGGCTATCGCAGTGAGGATGCCCTTGCATCGCTAACCCGGGATCTTCATGAGATGTAAGCGTTGAGTGTTATAGGGATGCAGCGTTGATGCGGGAAGGTGATGGTTGTGAAGGTTTCAAAGATCAGAAATTTAAGCCATCACTCAAGGAAAGATAGTATGCAGTACTTGGAAATTCCCCAATAGGGCAGATTGCTCTATTGACATTATAAAAAGAATTTGGCCAAAAAAATTACACGAAATTGGTTAAGATAATAATAATAAATGATAGAGAGACTGTTATAAAGCGCTCATTCTACCTAAAAAGATACTCATGGCGCTATAGAACAGAGTACATAATGTATCACGTTACAATAGTATCACAGAAGATAATAAGAACAATAAACAAACAAACAATATACGTACACATATACATACAGGTGAACAATTGTCAATTTAAATTAAAAAGGTAGGTCCTGAGGTTCTTTTTAAAGGACAAGTTCACCTTCATAAACATAAGGATTAAGAAAATGCAGCAATATTAGTAGAACACATCAGTGAAAGTTTGAGGAAAATTGGACAATCGATGCAAAAGTTATGAAGTTTTAAAATCTCTGTGTTTGAAGCACTGGATGAGGAGACTACTACAGCTTGTGATGTCGTATGCGTACAACAGTATAAAGAAAATGTAAAGAAAATTCAACATATTTTAACTTTTTTCACATAATAAAAGAGCACTTCACTCGCCTCTTTCTAAAGGCAGGGGGAATAATATTACCCATAACATATGTCGGTAACGAGTCAAGGGAATGTGTACTTTTATCAAAAGATTAAATTTTGTAAAATTCTCTTTATATTTTCCTTATATTGTTGTACGCATGTGACATCATACTCTGCAGTAGTCTTCTCATCAATGATGTGTTCTACTAATATTGCTACATTCTCTCAATCCTTGTGTTTATGAATGTGAATTTGTCCTTTAAAACCATCAGTAGAAGATGCTTGTCAAAGAGATGAAAACAGTCATGTCATAGATCAATGAGAGTTTCAGCAAATTAGTCATTTGGTGATTAAGTTATGTGTATTAATTAATAGTCAAACATCAAACATGAAACCTTGCCAGTGCCTCAATAATGACGTTGATGATTCTTATCATCATTGCCATTATGGGATCCTTATACTACTTACAATGAAAATTTATGGGCCAGAACTTCAACCCATGTTTTTTCTGTTGATGAGCCACATGCTGGGGTGATGTTTATGAATTCATTCGATAATTTGTGTCCGTCTGTTAACGTGTGGTAGGAAGAGAAGCCTTCAGTCAGAGTGCGATGCCCTCCACCATGAGATTGAAACCCTAAGGTCAAGGATGGTCAAGCAGGAGATGGACACCACTGGACAGCTGGTGGACACCAAGGAGCTGGGCAGGAGGATGGACAGATTGGACAGGGTATGCTGCATCACTTACCCCCCCCCCCAAAAAAAAAAAAAAAAAAAAAAAATCACTTCTCTGAATATTTGTGAACATGCACATGTATAGTTTCAAAGTGATGAGAAATGTTTTGAATTGTTCTGAGTGTAGACCTGTTAAGTTTGGGTGCTGTTTTTTCTATGCTAATGTCTATTTCAGTTATGCTGTAAGAATTGACCTCAAAGCTCTGATGCAGTGAAGTGTACAGTTGAATAGGTGTTTAAACACTACAGATCAATATGAAACACCGCAGAGGCACGCTTCATAAATCCAATATTTCCAAACGTTTAAATATCTTGAGAGTTTGGAATTCAGACATGGATCATTATGTTATGACACTTATTATAATACTCAAAGTTTTGAACAAACACGACAGATTATCATTTTCATTCAGGCACCTCATCTTAATGCTTTCTTACCTTTGATTTTTAATGTTATTTAATTTATTCCCATTTGCTGTGCAGAAGTTTACAAAGCTGTCCTCGGATGTACAGTTCAGCCAGTCCCAGGGGGGCAGACTTTCTCCGGGAATTCACCAGGGATTGGGACATCCCCAGCACCACAGCACTCAGAAGGATGTTCGGGATCTCAAGTGAGCCACCTCATTTAAGAGGACTTTTTCTTCCTTTTTTTTTTTTTTTTTTTCAAAGGAATCATCAGTCTAATTTGTGGCAAAGCTTTAATCCTCCTCCATTTTTATGAAAAAAAAAAATAAAGAACAAAAAGAAAAAAAGAGAAAAAGAGGAGAATAGGTCTGCAAATAAAACCAAGACAAGAAGCCTGTATAAAGACCAGTGTATGGCAGTGCTCTATCAAAAGGGTTTGATTGATATTCATCAGCAATATCTACAAATGTATGCTGGCTTGCAGTAAATAGTCGGTAGTACTGCATACCAAGTCTGTGTTGTGGCATTATGCAGTTATGCATGTTTTCAGCACTATTTGTGACTTTGTGGAATTCATGGTAAATCAGTTTGTTGACAAACAAAAGAATTGACCCAATATTTTACTCAGTATTCTGGGCCTACAGGGTAACTGGAATCCTGACATCAAATTCTGTCAAATACTTTGCCCAGATTAAAATGTAACAGAAATGTTTGCTCCGGTTACGTGAAAATACAATTTCTGTGATACTCGTCAAAATACTCAAAGTTTGTATAAAGTTTAATGACACTCCAAAATCTATCAGAACCACAGTGAATGAAAAAGAAAAAGTAGACATTGTCTTTCATTTCTGATCAGATTGAAACTGGAAGGTTTTCTTTTGTTTAGAAGAAGTTAATTAGTTTTCTTTACCTGTTTTTTTCCATCATGTTTCACAAGGAGTGAGATGACAAAGTTGTTATCAACATTCAGCAAGCTGGAGAGCGCATCTCAGGTCTCACACAGCAGCTCCAAGTCCAACCCATCCACCATCTCCACGACAACCGTCTCTTCATCGGGCAAGAGTAAGTTGGGTTCATCAATAACTAGATGTTTGTTTGTGATTAACCATCTCTTGTCCATTGTCCTTCGTTTGTTTGCTTGTTTGCTTGTTTATTCCTTTGTTGTGATCCAAGAGCTATCAGCAGGCAAGCAAGCAAACAAACAAATAGCTTAGTTATTGAATCATACAAGTAGAGTGAAGCAGGGTTGCTCTTAACTGTACTAAAAATGTAGAATGCGGAGACATTCCAGTTGCCATAGCATTGCCGAATATGCAACACTAAAGTCCCTCTTAATGCTTATATATGTTGTTTGTTTTGTTTTTTCAGGCAGCAGGCGTCGCAGGGCAAACCCCTCGTCGTCCACTGTTAACAGGTCATCAGCTCCTCTCCAGTCATAATCATGGCAACGGAGGAGTTACCGGGAGGATGCAGTGAACAGCGAGAGCAGCACCAGCCTGGAGGACCTGACCAGCTCGGAGGTCTCGCTGCCCCTCAACATCAGCCAGGAGATCCTGGGCGAGGAGGAGGAGGATGGGAGGAAGGGGAAGGGTGGGGTTGCGGTGAAGAGCGACCAGATAGAAGATGACTTTGATGATCATGGTGAGTATTTGTATCTTCACAGTCTTCATGCTCTACAGTATGTCCCCCAAAAAAATTACAACAGGACCTTCCACAATAACTTTAGATATAGTGAATCAGTCCAAATACAATTTCAGGATATGAAAGTATTACTTATTACCCACGTCTTTCTGAAAATCCCATCCGATTTGCTTCATTGGTCAAAGAGAAATGAGGATCTTTGTTGAGCATGTCAGGAATCCCTTCCCTCCAAGTTCTGTCCATTGTGTTGACACATTAATATGCAGTTCCAAGAGCATCCAAGTGCTAAACTTGGAAGAATCAGACTCATGACATGCTTTACAATGATCCACATTTCTCTGTGACTGCTTAAACAAATTGAATGCGGTTGTCTGCAAAATATAGGTAAGATGATATATTTTTAGACCCTGAAATAGCATTCAGACTGTTAAATCATGTTAAAAATTATCAATTTGGAAATGTAATTGTAATTTCCTTGGGGGCATAATGTATACCTCCCCCAACATAAACAAATGAAACGATCAAAGACAAGGAAATAGATGGAATCCCTGTCAAGTGGAAGGGATATTCCCGTGCAAGAAAACATAATCACGTCCTTCTTTGTTTGAAACCATAATTACTTTGATGATTAGAATGAAAAAGGGTGATGCAATGATAACTACAGTTTGTTTGATGTTCAAATGTTTCACCATGCTGCAAATGCTCAAGGCACTTTGCAGCAAATGTCAGTAAAATCCAGCCTATGCCTAACTGTGGGAATCTATTTATTGATGTTCTAGGTAGTAGTAGTAGTAGCAGTAGAAGTAGCAGTAGTACTTATAAGTTTTCATTTTCTATAGCATGCAAGTGTACAAGACATATGTGACCCGCTACAACAAAAGGATTCAAAAGTCGGAGGGCGATTTTCTGAAAATGACATGGCCTCATTTCCCTACTCTTCCGCTTTAATTTCGTATATAACAAGACTCATAAATATACCTGGTTGCGAAGATATCAATGATTTTATGAGAGCATGTCAAGTGGTCTAGGAATTTTGCATTTCGAGAAAACCACCTTCAAAGTTTTCCTCAAACACAATCATGATCACGGGGAGGTAAGGCAGTTTTCACCTCTTGACAATAGAAGGTATGCTCCTAGCAACCTCAACCATGTTCATTCAAGCTTAGCGTCAGCGGTCTATGCACAACCAATCAGTAACCAGGATGCCACACACTGACCAATAAGGTCACTCCCTCGTTAGGGGCGGAGTCTATCTGCGGCGCTAAATCCAAATCTTCGGACACGTTTCTGTTCAGTTGAAAGTCAGAAAATCATGGCTCAGAAAAACGCTAATTATTTGCCTTTCCTTTGATAATTTAGCTTCGAAATTTCAGCAAATGATAGACGAAACATCAGACTTCAAAATTTTGTCGAAAACAGAATTTTGATGGTTTTGATGGATTTTGATGATCTGGCTTCAAACTCGATTTTCTCGGCTTAGCTGTCAGTGACTTTAGCAGGGTTCGAATTTGGCGATGGTCCGCTGGCCATTGGCCACCTGGCCACCCAAAATCATGTCGGACTAGCTGAAAATCATAAAATTCTAAAGTTACTAGTCCGTCTGGCTAGCCAAAATATTGCTTCAGTGTCAAAATTGATTCTAAGTATTCCGCCTGGCTAGTTAAAAAAAAAGTTAAGTGCGACCCCTGTTTAGGATCCTTTTGTTGTGGTGGGTCACAAATGCAAAAAAAAAATAAAATTTATGTTGAATATGTGAAAACCTTTAATCATTCAATATAAAAGGTTGTAAAGCCAAGATACTTGATATTTACTAAGATACTCTCATCATTGACGTACGAAAATATGTGGGGTTTTTTTATCCCCCTTCTGTATCATCCCCACTTCAGATGACTATAGTCTGTCCCTGTCAGACCTCGAGGGGAGTCAGAAGGACGGAGACTTTGGCAGTGCCCTCTCTCTGGACTCGGACCAGCTCGACTCGGACCTCATCTGACCAGACATTACTGGGATGATGGAGCTTGCGGTCACGTGACCCAACGGGAGACACCGGAGATCTGCAAATACATGCTGCAGCTGATAACGTGTGAAGCATCTATGCGGGGAGAGTTGATGGTCCCGACTGTGAAACAAACAAATTGAACTTTACTGACAGGTTATTTACTCAGTTCACAGTCTGTTGTGTATCACGTGTTCTTTTGAATTGTTGAATGCAGTATATCCAGTTCACTGTGTGTGTATCTGTCAGGCAGGGGCCTTTGTGTATGGGTGTTTCATGTGACAAGTTCTCTTGAAATCAACTAAAGGAGACTTCTTTGTAGGAGATCCTGAATTATACTTACTTCGTGATAGATAGGATTCCTTTCTGCACATTGTAGCTCCTGTATGGTAAGGTCAAATATGCCCAGAAATGTCCTGAAGAAGAAGGTTGGCTCCTGTAATTTTGTTGCATTTCCAAGAAAAAAATAATATTGCGTGCCATATGACATCTAATGCAAGATTTCCCATGTTAAAAGCATTTTCTTTCCCCGAGTGTTCAAAGAACAAACAACTGCACCTAGCAAGTTATTAAATCCCACCATTCTACTGATGTGTCGCACTCTGATGAACCTATTAATCATGTTGTAATGTGTACATGTGTCTCTCCAGTGATATGATATATGTAAATGGCTCTTAAAACATTTCCATATATGTGACCCTCCATCACAAAACCAACAAAAAGTCGCTAGACATGGATTTTTAGTTAAGAGCAGATTTTGAAAGAGCAGACTCTAAGCTTTAAAATGATCTATAACTCAATTCAAATGGACTCTCCTGACCTTTCTAAATATTGGAAAGAAAGGGCACACTCTGGAAAGTGTGAACTGAGAAAACAGGCTCTGAGGTACAGGACCTATCCAAGCACTTAATCTTTACCAAGCCATGCTAGCTGTGCGATGAATGGAACAAAAAACAGGATGTTAACCACTGGAGCAACAACAATGAAGGGATTATCAGATTAAGCTGAAATTAGGCATGCTTCATTAACACATTTTGTAGATGATGAATGCCAACTTTCAACGCAGTAGCATTATACTTTCCAAAGTTAATGGAGTTGATAGTGAAAGGTATGGACTGGGATTTTAAGGAATGGAAAGAGAGTTCTATGAGAAACACCTAGCCACACACTATTCCACCAAAAATTGTTTGACAAAAACTGCTAAAAACACAAGTTCCTGATTGTTTTATGATCCCAAACTTTAACATAATGTAAAAGAAGACTTGCTCGTTCAGAAGATTTGAAAAACTCAAGATTGGTTAGGTTGACCCATTTCACCTATTTTCAGTCCTCACACACAATCACTGCATGCAACTTTTTGTTTGTTTTGTGATGCATTGTCACATATTTGCAGTTTTCCTATCAATATACTATACTGCCACCTCTGTTCTATTTTCCACTTAAGACATTCTCATTAATAGCCCAGTTATATGAATGCACATATATTGTTATGAATGCTGACAGTGCATTGGTTCAGTAAATGCTCATGATGGTCAGCTTCAGCAGTGAATTTATGAGGATATGTTTCCCGCCTTTTGTGAAAAGCTCTTGTATTGCATTCGAGATAGCATAGATTTTTACTCCAGCAGGTGTCATTGTTATACATTGTATTTGCAGTCCTCAAAATTTTTGGCAACCACATAAATATGAGAATATTACTTCAGCACATCTAGCAACCTTGACAGGTATGCATTGTGGCATTACCCATGTATAGTTTGGCACAAAACTTGTGTGTTCATTTTCAATGCGAATGTGCTATTACATGTATGTGGAAAATATTGCTGATCTCATGATTGAACAAAACCATTTTATGGATTTCCTCAGTGCTGTACTAATGCAAACATGATTTGCTTGTTGTTCACTTTTTCATTTTCATATTTTCTTCATACTTGCCTCAAAAAAGTGGGCCTAATGGGAATTGTGCACAGAAACACACTGAGGGACCATTTTTTTCCCTCTTTTTCATTCGTCTGGTTGTCTGCTCGTAGAGTGCGTTGCTATGGCAACTTATTTATGTACTCTGTTGTGTTTGTTTGGATCGATCCAGCTCTGACTGGACGGCCTACTCTTGTTTGTGGAGCTGGTTTCGACCTACATTTTGTAGAAATGCAACCCAGGAGAGTCCCAATAGGTTGTACTACATCTTGATCGTCTGGGCCGACCAATCTCGTAACATTTGGCCGGTTAGATGCTTTCACATTTAATGGCATGGGATGTGCTGCAACATGGCTGTTATCGCATCAAAACATTCAGTGCAATGATGAAGCTGAATTTCATGTGACTTTTTTCTGTCTGACTTTTTCATTCAGTTTACCTCGTAAGAAAGACTTTTGTGGATTGATGCAGACTGTGAAGAATTCTGTCATTTGAAGTGATCATGGTATTTGTCTGTCTTAACAATTACAACAAGCGTAGAGAAGCAGTAGAGAGGTTGATACCCGTTAACTGTGGGACATCATAGATTTGTTAGCAATGTCTTATGTAGAGGAATCTTTGTGCAAACTTGATGTGAAATTTGAGAATGCTTTTGAGAGAGTAGATTATTGCTGAAGACTATTGATATAATGTAGGCTTGGTCTATACCTTTTACTGTTTGTAAATAGTAATGTTATACTGTATACGCTAGATATTTCGTGAGGCTTTTGTTTTCACAAATTTTGTGAGTCAGGTGCTATCCACAAATTCAAAAGCATGCCAAAATATTAAATCTAATCCTGACATGAATGTGACATGCACGCATAAATTTCAATGTTCAGTACAGCACTCCATCCACAATCACAAAATTAACCACTAACAAAATTGTCTGGAAGTCCCAATTCGTGAAAAATGAGACTTGCTAAATGTATGACGTATACAGTATTCGATGGCACGGATAGCAATGCCAAAAACCATGTGGCCTTTGCAAGAGCAATATTTTCTGATATTCCTTGAAATCATCCAATGTTGCTATCATTCACAGATTTATTTGATTTCCACCTCTGTCAAAATTACATATGACTCTATGCTGTTTGAGTAAAATCATTAGCCATTTCATATTTGCAAAGTAGTGCATCAAGGTGAGCTTTGTACTGTACCCATTCACCTAAGGTTAAGTCATGCAGTGAGTCTACACATTAGATGTAATTCTAGAGGATTTATTGTGTTATGGTGCAGTTTCGTAGGAATGGCTGAGAAGTGTGTGTCTTGACCAGTAGATGTTTGTGATTAGATGCTGAATCAGTAGATTGTGCTAGTGGACGGCATGTTACAGTATAGGCACATTTCGACATTGGACATGGACAAGCAGAGAATGCTGATTGTATTCATATTGTATTGCTAAAATTGTGTTGCTGTTGCTAAAATATGCAGTATGAAGTATTATAATTTGAATGATCAAATAAAAACATTGTAACACTTGAAGATATATGGCAATCAACCGACTGAACAGTAGTATAATCATATGAATTATATTTAGACATTTAATACTTATATGGATTGGTATAATCATGTGTATGTGTGTGTATATTTTGTTCATTTTAAGAAAAGTGAGTCATTGTAGAATGAGTAATTGTAGTTGAGACAGTGCATAGGTGTTTTGATGATATGAGTGCCTAGTAAAGTTTGAAATGCACATACTCTAAACGGTGTTATTTTCGTGTGGGGTTGATTTTTGCGAATTTTGCAAATCACTATTGGGCGACAAATTTAACAACATGCAAAAATATCGCCACCTCCTCTCGATCACATTAAATTTGCAGAGTGAATAGACAGGCATTAGTGCACTATACAATTAAAGCCTCAGTGTCAAATCGCATAACAATATCTCGCAAAAATGTCTGTGACCTCCACATTTGCAAAAATATCTGCAAGCAAAAATAACAGCTTTTACAGTACAATGTATATCGTATGTTTGCTTACACACAGTAGGCCTCCTATTGTATGGAGGGTATATGTTCTAGATGACTCTGAAATGTTTTTTCAACTGCCCTGTCCTATAAACTTGCAATGCTGATATACATTCCTCTCTAACTGGTTGACTCAAGACTCTTGCAAAGAGTTTAATTGTAACTTGAGACAATCATGACCTTGTAATTTATTTTATTGTACAATAAATGATTTGATCACACTGAACTAATTGATTTTGTAAGAATTGGAGTACCTATTGTGAGTGTGTCAGATATGTACATCTTTGGAGGTAAAGGAGAAACCTCTGTATAAGACCCCATTCCACACCATCTTCAAGTTGACTTAGGAAGATATGATGAACAAAATGAGTAGAGTTCCATAAAAATCAGACTTTAATTACAGTTCTACCAACAACAAAAAAGTTATGGAATTTTACAAATTTTCACTGAATATTGATATTGGTGGCAAGTGCAACTCTGTAATCATATTATACACACAAGAAAAAGAAAAGAAAAGAAAGATTTTGTTATATGAATTGATGTTTCAGCAACTATAACTCTTTCCCAGTAAAAATGAACTTTATCAAGTTATGATATTGTATTGTGACACAATAAAAACTTGATAGAAAGGATGTTCAAATTTTTCTCCTTCATTTCATATGAAAAAAATATAGCAAAGAATTGTTGTCAAGATAAGTTTGAAACTAATGAGGTCATTTATCACATGATCTCATTACCTGTGTTGTTGCAACTATCAGTATATAATAGGCCTATGCTGTTTCATAGGTAGGACCTTTTGAAATATAATTCCATACCTTAATTTTGGATAATAAAATTTCTCCAAATTTCTTTGATTTACTATATGAAAGCTTGTTTAAACATGATGTGTAAATGCACTTCAAGCTTCCACTATGTGTTATTAATGTGCAGTGGTGGATCCAGAGGGGGGCGCACCGGGTGCAGCCCGCCCCCCCCCCCCCCCATTTTTTTGTTAAAACAAAAGAAATAAAAAAAAAAATTGGGGGATGCCCCCCCCCTTTAACATTGTAACAGTGCCTCCCCTTTATGGAATTCCTGGATCCACCCCTGATGTGTGTGTAAATTTCCCATCCATCTGAGATATAAAATGAAAATGAATGAATGAATAGGCCTATATCAAAGAGATACAGTGTATACTTATGACAAATGCATAGTATTGCCTCAGATGCACTTGCTTCAAATCTTTGTTTGTCCTTAACTGTAGATCCCCTGTATTGTATTGATTTTTATTCCAATATTTGTGTCATTGGGCAGCATTTTCGTGTACATCAAGTCTAGGATTTTCAGGATTACAGCAGTATGATGGTTTAAGAATACCTTTAGATTTTTTGCTAGATTTAGGATGAATCCATCTATGAGATTTTGACTCTTTTCAGGATAGGACAAATACATTGTAGAAGTCTCATCACATAAGAACAGCAGCTGTTTCGCTGGTAAAGCTACTATGCAACCCTAGCTGGAATGAAAAATGTCACACTTCAGGGGTGGATCCAGGAATTCCGTAAAGGGGAGGCGCCTTTACAAATTAAAGGGGGGCGCACACCCCCCTCCCATTTGTTCTTTTTATTTCTTTTGTTTTAACAAAAAATAAAGGAGGGACGCGCGCCCAGTACGCCCCCCTATGGATCCGCCACTGCACTTTCAAGTAAAGTTTCGTTTTCCCCCTCTGACTAGACTGGAGTAATTTGTTGTACGAGGCATGTCAGGGCAATAACCGGTACTCATTCAAAGATTAGGGTTAGGGTTAGGTTTAGCTAGGGTTTGGAGTTTGGGTTAGGGTTAGGATTAGGTTCAGGATTAGGATTAGGGTTAGGGTCAGGGGAAGGGTCAGGGGAAGGGTCCGGGGTAAATGCCCAGGGGGTAATTGCCCTAGGACCTGGAAGTGGAGAGGGCAGCTGATTTCAGAGCATCTCTTGTTCTTGTTACGACCATAGAGCTGTATTTACATATCGCACATATAATACAGCTCTATGGTCACGACTGACTGATCTTGCTCGACCAACTGAGGGCGCCCTCTCTCTTGCTGGGATATCGGATGCTGTACCGTATGTATGCACGTTCTCTCTTTGACGTTCTCTCACCTCCCTGAGAGAACGTAGCTTGCTGCTGCTGTAAGCTCAACGTGCGAAGCGATCGAACGACTCGTCGCGATCGCCTGTATGCTGGCAGCGCAGCCTGTATCATGCTGACGCCTCGCACGAGTGTCTGCTGCCCTTGAATGCAGTGTGAAGCCAAACCGTGCTACAATTTTGGCGAGAAACTTGCTGTTTATGCCCGTTTCTTGCGATGCAGTGACCATTTCTCTCTCAAGTAAGCAAAGGTTGCCAGCGAAGGTACGTGTTTTTGCATGAATGGAAAGCGTGGCATAAAAAGCATAATTGAAAAAAAAAAGTCATAACAGTTTCTTTAGTCCGACACGTTGGCTTTTCTGTAGTTTTTAACAAGTAGCTGGACGTCAGAATCCGATTTTTCGTTTAGTAATCGTGATACCGACGCAGTTAACTGGTAATTTCTATTCGAATAGGGTAGTAAAGTCCTAGAACTCTCTTCCTGAGTATGTTGTGTCTGCATGATGTTATAAGCTTTTTAAGTATCGACCAAGAGAAGATTGAGAGCCCTTCAATTTAGATTTATTTAGGTCAAAATTTAAATTTAGGAAAAGAGGGCTGACAACAACCAAGTAGGCTCTATCACCATGATCATCAACTAGGCCTAGATATTTCTATCAAGTGAAAGTTTATGAGTAAACTGGACATGACATTAACGCAATGCCCCCAATTGTTTTATAGGCATACTTGTGAAATGGGTAGGTCCCACCACCTGACCACCAGGTACTCACTATTTTAGTGGGGGACCCACCTTTTGTTTAGTAGGACCAATTTGTTTTGCCTTGTTTTTGGATATCTCAGCCATTTTTTTTTTTAACTGATTTCCATCAAATAGGCCCTAAACTTTTAATTCATCTTAGAATTGTATGCTCTTTAATATTTCCTATATTTTGTAGATGGTTTCTAATTATCTTGCAAAAAGATAAAACCTGAAAGGCTGAATACCCATGTCGACCCAACTATACCATCCCTTTAAAAATCAAGCATCAAAGTGTACAGTTCGTTGATATTTCTTGCCTGGTTCACTGTCTGGTTATGAGCATTTTATAACATGTGCAGAAATACTAAGTTCGCAGGCTCTGTGAAAGTCCTGCAAGTCTTGGTTTATCTTGACTAGCTATTGATTGGATGACTTAGCCAGTGTCTTGCTGAAAAGCCCTTTTAACCCTTGGAAGACCGGTCCTGAATATACTCGGGCAGGTGTCAATAGAAAACGTGTTGAAACAAAATCAGCTCGTCCTCAGCGGGTTAAGAGCTGATTTGCAGATCAAAGGAAAAATGCAAACAAAAGAGGAAACTGTTGTCGTCAAAAGCTGCAAGCAAATCATGGGATATAATCTCTGCTTACATTTTCTTTTTTATTCATAAAAAAATGTCATAGACCGCTGTGACAACAACATTTCTCAATTATTTTCCTTAAAGCTACTGTTTCCCGTTGGGAGCAGTGATGTAAAAAAAAAAAATATATATATATATATATATAAAAATCAAGAATTATCACATTTGATGCATATGTGTAGGTCAGTTGTATCACAAAACATCCTACCATATATATATTGTAATAAAGCCTACCTGGTAAGGAGATATAACTATTTTCCTCACTAAACCATAACCAGAGACGGTATAGTCTAGAAACAATTTTATGATAACCTTGTTCAAATTTTGTATATCTAAAAATATGTAACATTGATTATACTGATTAAATTTTTACACTGGTTACATTCTATCCCTAAGTCACATTTTAGGACTATTCCAAAGCACTAATGCCCCAGTCACATAGACATCCCGGATCACCCCGGACCACCCCGGATCTGATCCGGGGTGATCCGGGGAGAGATCCGTGTTGACGCCTTGGACAGCTGAGAGGCCAACACGGCAACTTTTGGAGGTCAAAAACATCCAGCGTCATCCGGGAATTGCTGTGTTGGCAGAGCAATCTGGGGTGGTCCGTATGGCTGCTGTGTAGCTGCCGTGTTGATCCGTGTAGATGCCGTGTTTGTCCGTGTAGACGCTGTGCTCTTCCGGCCTTATATCCATGTAGCTGCCGTGTTGATACCGTGTGTACAGTCATACCAAAATCCCGGATCTCCCCGGAACTCCCTGGATCACCGTGTAGATCCTTGAGCATCCGTGTTTATACGTGACTGGGGCCGTAAGCTGCCTGGGTTTTTGTTTCATCTGCAAATGGTAAACAATGCCTTTAACTTTGGTGATATGTATGGTTGAGGGGTCTAGATATCGCGCACGAAAATTTGTGATGCTCTTATAATAAAAATTATTCCACAATCGTACCTGAATTTCTCAATAAATATCACGAAAATGCAGAAAAATCACCTCCCAGAATCTCCTGATGATACGATGACGGAGTAGTGCGCTGTCGCCGTTTGTATGTCGGACTTAATTTCACACATTCAATTTCTCGGGGTATGTAAAGGTCGCGCAGCTGCCCTATGTAGTTTCATACGTGAAAGTGTCTGCCCCTCTCTGCGGCTGTAACGTGCTTCGGCTTTGGTAGAATATAATAAACGATCGATCGAACAAATTACGAATTCTATCGGCTACGATCATACGAACGAGACGAGCGAGATGACACGTCTAGGCTACAACATCCTTAAAAAAGTTTTTAAGCTAAGGTAGGTAAATTATAAGGTAAAAAATTGGAAATTTAGTGAAAAATTTGTTCCAAAAAATTGGAAATTTAGTGAAAAATTTGTTTGAAATCAAAATTTCTTACCTGCTTCCTTCTCATGTTTAGCGGTTGTCAGGTATGTTTATTCCATGGGCGTATCGGCAAATTTTGCGCTTAGTCCTACGCGTAATATTGCTTGCTATACGCAGTTATGCTATGCGCGATCATTAAGTCCCTGCGCGAGACCTAGTACCCTTACTATACATAGAAGTCATTTGAGGCAAGCAAATCTCACTCAGGTTGTGCCAAAAATGGCTTGTCTCTGGCTTCTAACTTTAAGTAATGATAGTGAAAATAGGAAATGATAATATTAATAGAGGTGATACAACTTTTTTTTTTCTTTTAATTTTCTTCAAGAGTATCTGTAAAGTCAATTTGTAGACATGTAGGTGTCTACAAATTAGCGCCCTCTGTTGTCCTGTTACTGCTGTAGTTAATGCAGCATTGGTGCATAGACTGACTGAGAGACTCTTCAGAGCTTTAGTCATTAGTTTTTTAACCCGTTGAGGATGGACTGATTTTGCTACAACACGCATTTCCCATAGACACCTGCCCGAGTATACTCGGGACTCGTCCTCAACGGGTTAAGAGTGTCATAAGTGCCCAGTTTAATGTGGATCTGACATTTCTTGTCTAAAAGCTATTTTCAGGCTGTTTTATGGTCATGCTTGTGATGATACACGATATCAAATCCTTATATTTTCTGTGAGTCAATCATAATCGACCACCATTTTTACCATGGATAAATTCAACTGCTGTGACAAGGGATAAGGTAAAGGAGGTGGCAGGTGTCATAATGGACAGTCCAGAGTTCATTCTGGTCATATTTGTTACCAGTAAAGTCTGATTGACTGGAATGTTTGTTGATATGATAAAAAGATATCATTCTTTCTTTTTTTTTTTTATCACCCAACAAGTAGGCTCTTTAGTAAGCCCATTTTCTTTTTGTGCAGAACTCGGGCCTTTATTATCATTACTCTGGCATTCATGAACTTTGCCCAAGAGATGATAGAGTAGGTAAACTATGCTGTCTCGTGATGTATGCATCAGGTGAGCAGGTGAGATTTGATCCCAGAACTTCTTGGAGGAAAGTCCACAGCCTTGTCTACAGTGCCACCATACTCCTGTGATGTGACCCTGCACCACAAAACCAGCAAAAAGTCACCAGATATGGATTTTTAGCTAAGGGCACATTCTGAAAGTGCCTTTAAGCTTTCAAATGATGTATTATATCTCAATTTAAGTGGACTCTCTTAAGCTATCTAAATATTGGAAAGAAGGCACACACACTGGAAAAGTGTGTACTGAGAAAAGAGGCACGGAAGTACAGGGTCTATTTGAGCGCTTAATCTTACCATTAATTTAATACCAAGCCGTGCTACCTGTGCAGTGAATGAGACAAAAAAATTGGATGTAAGGCACCCTAGCAACAACAATGAAGGGATTATCAGATTAAGCTGTAACTATGTAATGCTTTATTAAAACATTCAAAACTGCTAAAAACACAACTTGCCACTCATTTCATGATCCTAGACTTTGAAATAATGTAGAGGAAAAATTGCTCTTTCAGAAAAAATGAAAAACTCAAGATTAACTGGGTGGACACGTTTCACCTATTTTGTGTTCTCATGTAAAATCAGGGCATGCGACTTTTTGTTGGTTTTGTAATACATGGACACATACGTTCTGCTTGTTTGGCCATATTGTCTGTGAGGTCAGTTTGGTCACACTGATTTTGTGTAGCAAGATGGGCAAAGACCTAAAATACCACCTGTTTCTGCTCTGCACAGCTTATTCTTTAAAAACAGGTTAGCATGCCTGTGGCTGTCCTTTGTGTAGAGGTTCAATTTAGCAGGCAGTCATTGGGACCAGATGTGTAAAATGCATATGAAAAAAAAAAAAGAAAAAGCTAAGAGCTTGTTCTCACTCCAAATAGACACAAATGTGGTGAATGTGAAATAAGTGTTCGTTCAACTACTTATTTCATCAAATTTTTAATTTTGTACGATCTCAATAAAATGATGAAATCACAAAGAGGGAATTTTTTCCTATCATGCAAGAATTATACAGGTTCATTAAATTGTACCCCCCCCCCAAAAAAAAAAGGAAGAAAGAAAGACTTTGCTACCTCATAAAGAAAGCAGATGATGTGAGCAATGTCCGTGTGTTACTGATTTGTCATTCTAAGCCTGTGATTGTGTATGATCTGGTGCAACATGTTACAAATTACATCAATTAGTTGAGAAAGCATTGCAGGGGGGGTGAAAAGGAAGGGGTGGAGAACATGGACTTGGCCGCAAAGGTGTTGCACCTTGCCGAAAATCTAATCATTAGTGTTTAGCCTTGGTCAGGGGCTTGGCCAGAGCGATTACTGTGCACAGTTTGCCCCGAGCTGGGGTAGGGGGGGAAAAAAAAATCTGTTAGTCATGGCAGCACGATATGACTTTGCAGTGAGCAGTCACACACTCTTTCTGCTTGCTAGGATCAGTGAGTTAATGAACCGATTAGCTTTGATTGGTGAATGACCGAGAAAAATTTTGTGAAAGGGGGAAAAAAAAAGAAGGGAAAAGTGGCAGGCACACAAAGATGTTTTATTACCCTGGTTACATAAAGCATTGATATTTACTCTAGAAATAAACAAACAAACAAACCTGAGTTTATGAGTAAACTTAATGAAATCAGAGCTACACATCAGTGAGAATATGAAAGGAATCAAAATATTTTAAGGGATTGTTTGAATGCTAATGATTTCTGAAACATGGCATCCTACAGGAAAATCAAAAGAGCTGTTGTTGTCAGACAGCAGTGATATGGCATAGAACTAAACATTTGTTTAAGCTCAGGTTCAATTTTAGGCTCAAGCTTACAAGAGTTTTCCATTTGTTGACAATATAGAACATTGTTTACATATTATACTATACAACTGCAAAACATTCTGTTTTTGTTTGTGCATTCTAGTCAACCAGAAGGAAGGCGTGTTTCATTTGTAATTGGACTGTAATTTTCTTCTGCATTTAAAGGGCTACCATTCTGAAGGCATTGACCTTTCTTGAACAGTGTCTTTGTCTATGCTTGGAATGCAGTACGTTTCTCAGCTATCTACAATGTTTCTGCTTTCCCCTTGATATCTGTGATCTTTTAAGCACCCTTTTGACAATGTCTGATAATTATCTAGGTTGGACATGCATATTTTGTATGATCTGCTGGCATTTTTTCTGTAAAATTTATTCATGACTGACAAGAAATAATATTCCCAATTGACAATTTCCTAACAAAATTAGTTGCTAGCAGTTCTCTATGAATGAATGATGACTTAACTTTCATCCATTTCTGATGAAAGATACATCTCACAGATATTTCTTAATTATTCAGCAAAAATTCATGAAAGGGAGTATTTTTAATCTGGTGCATAGTTTTAGGAAACTTGCAAAATTATTGCAAAGTATCCATTTTTTTAATAGCTTCTAAACGAGGAAGTCCTTTTTAGATCAACATTAAATATTTCATACCTGGAAGTTATAGGAGACTAGTTTGTTTTTATATCATAGAACTGAAAAATTATTTTATGCCAACCAAGGAATGTTAACATTTGGCATGTTCCTCATAACCATCCATGTATTAGTGTTGTGTATGTCCAAAAGTTATTGTGGTGGTGCTCATTTCTTTAACCATTACTTGACTCGAAGTAAATTGGCATTTTGCCTCACTTCTCCCCTTACAATCTGATTTCCATTCATTGTGTGCCTCTTCCTAAACCTCCCCCTCTTTCCAGGACAAAACCCCCAAGGCTCTGGCTATCGTACCACGTTTATACCCTCCAGTTTCCAGCAGCATGAATATGCACATATTTCATTTCCATCTTCCGCTCTCCCTCTCTTTCTCTCTTTTTTTTTTCTGTTTGTCACTCTCCCTCCCCTCTTTCCCTCAGTCTCTTTCTATTTGTCTGTTTGTCTGTCCGTCCGTCCTTTCGTCCATCACTTTGTCTCTTTACGTATCAATATATGTATCTCCCCTTCCCGCTCCATCTCTAAGACATCGTATTTTGGAAGGTATCAATCCTTATCCTCTCTCGAAAGCTCCCTCTCTTCTTGCCCTCTCTCACCCTCTCTCCCTTTTCCTCTCTCACTTTCCTCTGTTTCTCTGCTTTAATCTCTCCCTCTCTGCTCTCGGCTTTATTTTAAGAATATCATTTCCTGTCCTTCCCCCGTCTCTCTTTCTCTGTCTCACCGTAAATATTCTGCATCTTTTTATTTTATTTTAAGAATATCATTTCCTCTCCATTTCTCTCTCTCTCTCTCTCCTTCTCTCCCTCTCTTTCACTTTCTCCCTCCCCATCTGCCTCGTTCCAAGACTTGCAAAAAATGAAATGTCGCGGGGAAGTCTCCGGTCTCCAGATCTCGCGCTAGACATGAATTGGCAGTTATGCCGTTTCCTCCTGTGCTGCCTCCATAATGCCAGCAAATGCACCTGGAATCGGGGGACTTACGCAGCGAAGTCCAGGAAAAATTGCATATTTTGCTTTTGTTTCTCTCACGTCCACATCCTCGAGCGCAGATTCGGCCCGTAATGAGTCGGCAAGTAATTTTTTTTTTTTTTTTTTGGGGGGGGGGGGGGGTTGTGTGACGCTTTGCAGCATCTTGCAGTTTAGCCCGCAGGTACGACTGCGCATTTCCTTCCGAGAGAGTCGAGACTTGTATCTTAATTTTGCAATTCCATACCTCCAGTGTACCCGTGCCATGATGACATAAGAAACTAAGCACAAATTTGAAACGTTAAACTAGGCCGTATTCCGTGATATGAGGTTATTTTCTGCCTAAGTTTGTGTAGGAATGAATCTGGAATGTCTTTCTTTATTAGCTTTCTTGGCTGTAGACCAAACTGTGGATAGAAAGCAAAATAATGTATTTAGGTAAAATGTTTCCATAGCCCCTGAGAAAAGAATATGTAGAAACACATACACATAGAAATATATATGCACATACATACACACACATACACATCTCTGTGTGTGTTGTGTGTGTAGAAAGATAGATATATTCCCATGAGACACTACCTTTAAAACAGCCTCTGAAATAATGTGGCAAGAGAAAATAGCCAACCAAAAGGGGAGGAATATGAGAATCAAGGAAGAAGGAAAGAATCGAGGTCAGTTCTATTACTCAGCACATTTTTTTTTTTTTTTGGTTGCATTTCCTCCCCATTGTTTCAATGATGGCAATTACAATGGGACGAATCTCCCCTACTGCCTCCCCCCCCCCCCCGCCGCTCCTTTCCTTGTCTCTCTTTATATATCTCATATCTCTATATCTGTCTCTCTTGGTAGGTGACTAGATAGCCTCTGGGTTTATTCTGACATGTTAATAATCTCATATGACTGCGTAGAAACAGAATGAGAGGGAGAAAAGGGGTGGATAAAGTCTGCATTTGAATTGCAAATATATATGTATATATATATATATATATATATATATATATATATATATATATATATATATATATATATATATCGTCGCTGGGGTGACAAGACCTTGTATCTCAAATTTTGGTGAAAATGACTTTTTTGCATTACTGGTCAAATAATCGGTTAAGTGATGTCCTGTCCAAATCCCAGCTGTCTTACCCCAAAAATGAAGCCACCACGGCATGTCAAAGGAACGGCTATCCCATTCAGTATAGTGCTTTGGCCGCCATGTTTTTTGGCTCTCCTGAACATTTGACATTTTTGAGATACGAGGTCTTGTCGCCCCAGCGACGATATGATCATGTTTGAGAAATGTGGTTTTATTTAGCTGATATGTTAAAAAAGTTACAGTACTTGTTCAAGGACTGAAATGAGTCTACCCCAAACTGCAAAATCGCTTTCCATAAAACAACTTTGTTGCAAACTCCAGGGTTTGTCAGAGAGGGAGAGTCAGAGAGAACACAAACCTATGGATGTACACATCAAAAATTAATGTACATAGGTATATGTTTGTGCATCATTTAAACATAATATATATTTTAAGTATTTGTTTTATGAGTGGGAAAGATTGAAAGTCCAGTGTAGCTTCGACATCGTAACTAGGCTTTGAGGTCAAACCATTCTCATTATGAGACAAAGCTCAGATTGGAGAGTTCATCGCCACCATTGCTTGGCCTAATGCGATTTGAGAGTATGTGTTTGAGAGAAATGTGATTCATATAATTTGCTCCCCGGCTAGCAAATATCATTTGTTAGCATGGAAACTGTTTCTAAACATCATCACGAACAAGATCGCCATTGTTCCGGTCTGAAAGGGCTCTTAGAAAGTAGAGTAACCAGAATGTACTAGAGTAGACAATGGCATTTTTAAGTATCATTTTTATAAAGTGCTTGCCACATAACGTATGAGATATGAAAGGGAAAGTTTTGATGCCGATTTATTTGGAAGAGAATTTAGAAGAATGGGAAGTGAAACTTCAGTGAGAGGTCACAGAAGGGTAGTGACCGTTACAGATAGTTGATACGCTGTAAGTGACATAAAAGGTGTGTCTTCATCAGCCCGAAGTTCAAACCAGCGGGATATATTGTGGTCTTGGAAAATAGCCCGATACAGCAAAGGTGCGTCTTCATCAGCTCGGACGGCCCGCTTGGGGAAATTAGCCCGAAAATTGACGCATGCGCACTTTGCATCATTACTCTGCTTAACTTGTGGTTCGAAAGTGGATTTCCCCGCGCAAAATCTCCTTTATCACCGTATGTATGATACTACAACCAGGGAGGTGAGCAGTATAGCATATTCTCTCCAAAGGGGTATCAATAATGCTACTCTTTCTTCTTTCCAGTGAGGCATCTTATATGAAATTAACGATTTGCAATGTTTAAACAAGTCCAAAATACACACAATCTGCAAGAATCTCCAGCTTAGGTAGAGTGGACCAGAAGAAGTACAAAAAACAGCCAGCATGCACGGCACTGAGTTTTCAAAGTGAGGTGAGAGGAATCACCTCCCTGGTTTTAAAGATGTCAACAATAGTAGGCCTAGTAGGGTACACACGTGTGATCCTTGAATACACCGTTCGTGTATCCACTATACACAGTCACTAGCTTGTACATGCGCTTTCCATAGCCAGCTGGCTGACCAGAAGCATGGAGGGATCGAGAAAATTTCGGGCTGATGGAGATGCACCCAAAATAGCGCGCTATTTCACGAATTAGCGCTCTAGTTCACGAACTAGACAAAGATTTTTGGGGAAATTTTCCCGATCAAATAGCGCACTATTTGCGTCTTCACTACACAGATAGCGAGCTATTTTGACATCGGGCTAGTTTGGTAACCGCAAGATAGCGCGCTGTTTTGAAACTTCGGGCTGATGAAGACATGCCTAATGTGTTGTTTTATAAATATCATTCAAGTTACTCATTCTATTCTTTCTCCATGCGTGTAATCGTTTCCCCATATTCTCTGCCACAAGGGTACTACATAGGAGCATTATGTGCTTGGGTTGCCCTCTCATTTGCCAGGAATTTTGCTGTTGTTGTTTTTTTTTTAAAGACACCCCTCCCCCCCCCCCCAAAAAAAAAAAAAAAAAAAAATTAGGGCAATTTAGGGGATGTCAAAGGTAAAGATTTTTTTAAAAAAATTCACAGGTGTGATCACAAGACATGTGTGACAATTTAATCACAGATGGTGTACAAAAATAGCATGACAACAGTTTCTGATCAGATTGTCTATATTAGATATAGTGGGGTCAGGGGTCAGGGATCAAGTCATCCTGATTTGTGAAATTTTGTGAAATTCTCTTTATATTTTCCTTATATTGTTGTACGCATGTGACATCATACACTGCAGTAGTCTTCTCATCCAGCGGTGACTGCACAAAAACTTCAAAAATTCATAACTTTTGAACGGAATGTCCGATTTTCCTCAAACTTTCAATGATATGTTCTACTAATATTGCTACATTCTCTCAATCCTTATGTTAACGAAGGTGAACTTGTCCTTTAAATTGTGTTCCCGCTTTCTGCTGTGAAGACAAAGTGTGATTTCTATCTCAGTTTTTGTTTTATTTTGTTTTTTGTTTGTTTGTTTTTTAATTGGATGATGTACACTTTTAGTATCAGTGTCTGAGGGGCACTAAAAATATCCATTAAGCTCAGTTGTGATCACCTCCTACAGTACTGGTAGTCAATTCATCATGTGATTGTGCCGTGCCCAAGCAAACTGAAGGACTGTGAGCACCTTTTTTCATTGATGACTCCTAGATGATTGTCGGTTCTCTGGGTGAAATTTGCCAGTCAGATCTTGGAGAGATAAATAGGCAGCAGATTTAGCTCTCTGATGATCTGCGAGAATATTTCTCCAAGTCTGCAATGTACAGGCTAGATTTTGACTCCAGTACCTGTGAGTGGTACATGCATCTTAAATGTTTACGTACCATAGAGCAATGTGTATAAGCGTACATTGTTCAGAGAAGTGGTGAAGTATTCACTTCTAGCTAATGCACAATATCAGGATAAACACTTCAACAATTGTAGGAAATATGAAATTGCAACGACCTCTTCCCTCATCCGTGAGAAAAAAAAAGTTGGAGTGAAAATAAAGGGCATTCTAGATATGAGTATAGTAAGTATTTGGCATATACTGTAAAAGTGGAAATTTTCGCGGTGTTGAAATTTTCGCGCATTTCGCGCAACCAGAAACTAGCGCGAAAATAAAAACACGCGAATATTTTTGCTTGCCATACGTTCCTGTGCGTGATGTCTTGATTCCGCGGAATTAAAAACAAGCGAAACTCTTCTGACCCGGCCTAGCGCGAAAAATTAGTCGCGCGAAAATATCCACTTTTACAGTAATCATGAAATATAGATGTACCTAATGTGAATTCGGACTGTGCGTCTGGGGTTGCATGGTGCAAATATCTGTGTCATACGTGTCACTCTGTGATTATTTGGCCAGTCGCCAAAGCTGTGTTTGTCAAAACTCTTGACCTACGAGTGAAAGATTTGTAAAGAGGTAAATGCACTGCCATGCTAAGTTAACACAAAGGAGTGAGAAACTGACAAACTCTCCTAACTTTTGTCCACACACTGCAAACTGTTTGTTGCACAAACCCACAAGCTGCAACTTGTGGCCAATGTGGTGGTTATCATTTAGACCCGTGTTTCTCAACCTGTAGTCTGTGAAGCTCTCAAAGGTGGGCTGCACATTGTGTTGGCCAAAAATGAGATAAAAAAGATTCGTATTCCATCTATAAGTGGGCTTCAAAAAATTTGTCGGAGCCAAAGTGGGCCTTGCGTTAGACAAGCATAGGTTAACAGGGTGTTCAGACGCAAACAAAAAAATTATGCTAAAACGGAATGGCTATACCAATACGGTATAGCTATACAATGAATTTATACCTCTGAAGGCTGACTAATGAAGTAAGGTACAGGACTATCAGAGCATCATTTCCAACTAGAACTCGATAACGAACCAGCATTCCATCATGTCCATATGCATCTGAACATATATGTTGACCATAGAATGTTATAACTGGGTGGGGCTTAATGTGAGCGTGCGCAAAAGGTGACCATATTCCTCTAACTAGCGGCGATGTCATGACCATAACAACATGCACAGTTGGAAACTGCGCATCTATACAACGTTTTCCAGAATGGTCGAGGTTAGCGTCAGAACGGTCTGTCAGCTATGAGGTAATTCTTTATACGTCATTTCTTTATCAAGTTTTGGGACAAAATGGCTTGCATCTGAGCAGGGGGTTAGACCACATGATCAGAGAGTGATAGAAGAAGTGGTGGCTTGATAATATTTTTGTAGGAGCTGGTCCAGAGTAGGCAGACAAAACTGGTAGCAAGTACAAGTCATGATATAGTTTTATAGGGTCAGAAGGGGTACGTAATCATTATCACTCAGGTAGAAATCATGTGACCAAAATGATATCAAACCTTGCTCTCTCTCCTCCCCCCACATGAGTTTGACAGAAGATATCTTTTGATAAAACATGCAAGTAAAATGCTGGTGGAAAAATTGCTCACGACCAAAATTTTGGCAATGAAACTGACAAAATGAAGTGTTTAAAGCTGAAATATACATGTAGGGCTCAAAATTCATCTTTCACCATATCAAATTTGCTTGCAGTATATCAGAAAGCTCTACCTAGAAACTTGTCTGGCTGACGTGACTTACAGGGATAATGAGTTAGTTTTTGGTGTATTTTGAGTTCAAAAGTGTGAAACAGAAAGTCTATATACCGTTGATGTAAAACATCACATAGTAAACATAATGGGGTATTATATTTAAGCTCTGAGACTGAGTACTTCTGGCAAAAACTTTTTGGTTATATTTTGCATTTTTGCCATTTCCCCATAGGTAATCGTGTTATCATGGTTTTCATTCACTTTGTATTTTTTTGCTAGGATTGCTTGGATCGAAAGCTTAGGCCCCTTTTGACTCCATTTTACTCCATTGGCTTGCCACTATTTGATTTTAAGCAGTTTTCAGCAGCTTTTTTTTGCTACACTGTATTTTTTAAATACATTTCTTTAATATTGACAGTTCTGCAGGCAAACGAGAACTATGTTTTCACTTTAACCCATTGAAGACTAGTATATAAGTATATATTCGGGCTGGTGTCTAAGGGAAATGTGTGTTGTAGCAAAATCAGTCTGTTGTCAGTTTATCGGTCAGTCCATCCCAGGTCTTGGCATGACTGAAAGAAAAAAAATGTCCGATTGATTTTTTTTTTGTTTTTGTTGAAGGTAAATGGAGGGCACAGGTACTATGCTTGGTGAGGTATGTAGATACTCTGATAAGATTTGGGCAAAAGTCCGGCAAGGTCAGAGGTCAAAGGTCACTTTATCTGTGTCTAAAAATTACTTCTTTAAAAAAGCTGTAACATCATCTACATATGTAGTTCTTGTACCTCCTTGGTTGGACACTCAACAGAATTGAATAAGCAGTTATTTACCTGAAATGATACCGTTGAAAGGTCAAGTGCCCAGAACAAAGGTCACTGTACTTTTGCTAAAATGTCATGGTCAACCATTACTTCAGCTACATGTACTGATGCCAAGTGAAGCTGAAACTGAAACTGAAGTGGCAATGTAGTATAGTAGACAGAGCAGAAACATACGAAAAAGTATTAGCACAGAATGTGACAATGGCGTTCGGTCCCTGTATGTTCTTAATTTCCAGTCACTGATTTAGCTGGGATTATCTGTAGTTAGTGTGGATAGTGTTTGTGGGAAGAGTAGAAGTGATGAATAATTGAATGAATGAATGAATAATTTTTTGCATAATTGTTATGGTAGGTCAAATGTCAAGGTCAAGACCAATGTACTTTTGTTGGAGATATCATCCAGGCCTACAAATTGTGAATTCAGCTAGGAATGTCAAAAGGTAACATTGTTCGGTGTGAAAGATGAAATTTAAGAAAAATGAAAAGTTGCCTGAAATGACTGGCAAGTTTGAAGATTGAGAACAAAGGACATTTATCTGGATATCATTTATAGCCATTTATCATTCACTAGCAAAATGCTATAATTTAGTAAATTTGGTGAAATGGTTTCCTCCATGCATGGAGAATTAAAGGGGCATAGTCCCGGTAGTGTAGAGGGCGCTGTTGATGATACTGCCGATCACCATTAGCATTGATACGAAGATTACCGAAGTTGAGCTGTCATCAAGAGTAAAGTGCGTAGGTGTTGCTAAGTAATGTTGCCTTTGTTGTCTTCTCTGCGCATCGCGCAGTCTGTAGTAATGCCAGGGTGCGTGCATATGTGCTTGTTATTATGACATCACAAAAGAAGTTTGCTAAAGCTGTCATCCTCCTCAGCCGAATCATGAGCCGAACTGTGATCGGACCACTGACTACAGTGGATAGGACTTCTTCGGACTCGGGGAAGTGGGCCAAAGCATAAGTGCTAAAGAGGAGTCGATAGCGTAGGTCTCTAT
The DNA here is from genome assembly GCF_964275005.1 of Diadema setosum. Taxonomy (NCBI): domain Eukaryota; kingdom Metazoa; phylum Echinodermata; class Echinoidea; order Diadematoida; family Diadematidae; genus Diadema; species Diadema setosum. The sequence goes on along the minus strand of NC_092697.1, from coordinate 35,842,030 downwards.
AGGAAACTTGCGCCGTGCGCCCGCGTACACATTTGACTAAAACACGGGGACCATGCACCTTTAAAAGATAAGTCCTTCAGGATCAGATCGAGAGAGTAAAAATCAAGGGCAATGCACTTATCAGCATGTGATTAATGGACTTAAAGGGGCATTCCGGACGATTTTCATAATTTCACATCATGTAGTACATAAATCGACAGCTCCATGTATAGATTTATGGAATTTATTGTGGTCCTTGAGCAGAGAAACCAATAAATTGAAAATCTTAAACAAATTACACTGAACAGTGTTGATGACATCAGAGCCTCATCTATTTCAGAAATGTAGCAGTGTAATTCCATCACAATACCGCTTGTTCAACAAGTTCACCTGTGAAAAGTCTGTGCATGCCTTCTTCTTTTGTTCTGTTTCCTTGAGCCCCAACTCATGCATTCTTATGGTGAGGCTGCTATGTCATCATCCTTGTTCATTGCAATTTGTTATAGATTTTGAAAACATTCTCATTCCTCATCCCAATCACTAAAAATTCTGAAACTCTGTACTCAATTTAACTAATTTATAGTTGTTCAAATGTAAAAGTCTGAAAATCATCCGGAAGTCTCCTTGAACTTTTGTGGGGGAATGTGTAATGATTGCAAGATCACATTCACCTTTTGATCTACAGTAAGTGGTGTGCAAACCATTTCTTTAATGTCTTTTCTTTTAGCAGAACTGAGGCCAGGTGGTATTGTTTGTGTCACTTGCATGACATCAACAAAATTTGTACAGACCCAGAAGGCCACTTAAAAAGTGCACTGTATGCAAAACAGGTCACTAATCTTTAGACAATGTGTCTAGGGAATGACACTTAAAAAAGAAGAAATCATTATTATACCCAGCCCCTCCACTCTCCATGGATATCAGAAATGAATGTCGCTATACCACTTCTCAGGAATCGGGTTGATGATAAACACCTGTGATTTCATTTCTTTATTCATAAATTTGTTTTTTGCCTCAAAAGATCATGTGCAATGTGTTTGAATTGGTGACTAACTGCAAACCAGAAACACTTGCGGCACGAAACTTTCGCGAATTGGAGTTGACGGCCTTTTTTGTGGCATGAAACGTTTACAAAGTGCCATTGGCATGAAACGTTTACAAAGTGCCATTGGCATTCAGTGCATCGTATAGACGAAGACTTTCACGAATCTTGGCTCCTCGCAAAATTCGCAAAAGTTTCTTGCATGAGAAGAATCTCTGGTTTTACAGTATACCCCTTTCACGCTTAGTGAATTTCACCCAAGATCTCCCGGAAACTTCCAGGTGGTGCTGCAGTGGGAAAGGCATCGCAGATAAAATCCTGGGCAAAATGCCGGGCAACTTTTCTAAATGTTACCCAGGAACCATCCCTTGCGAACTCTAGTGTCCCCAGGAATTCCTGGGTAACACTAGGGAACTTACGACGGGAAAACCGAAGGGACGTCGTGGAAGCAAGGATCAGCTTTGGCGGTCCCCGCACTTGGACTCCCATCCCCTATCTATTAAAGCAGTTTTGCTTTTCTGTGTGGATGGAGCTTTAGCGACAAGATCGCTGATTGACTGGCTCTCACTCGTGCCCAACATCAGGAACTGCTGCTGTTTTGGCCGAGAACCATTCTTTTGCAGAAGCAAATTTTGCACACAGCACACTCAACTGTCGGCAGTGCGTCATGCTTGCGAAAACTCCCCACTGTAGTGAGGAAGGCATCGCAGGTAAACTCTTTGGTGTAAAGCGAAGGTACCCAGGTGAAAAGCGAAGGTCAGCATACAAACAACATCTTGTGGATCTTGCAGGTGAAAGATATTTTTCGCGAGTGTTCCAGGTTTTATTCGCCCTTGAATCTCCTGGGGAATCTCCCAGGATGATATCCCCACGAGTGACTAGTGTTGAAGGGGTATGTTAGCTCATCTTTTGAATCTTTGATTTTGTTTGTTTGTTTGTTTGTTTTTTAGCTCACCTGAGCCAAAGGTTCAAGTGAGATGTTGCGATCGCTCTTCGTCCGGTGTCCGTCATGGGTCGTGTGTTGTGTGTAAACTTTTTGCATTTTCATCTTCCTCTTGAGAACCCCAAGACTGATTTTCACCAAACTTGGCAGTTAGCATCCCTAGGGGGATAGCATCTTAATCTGTTCAAATGGGTACCATACCCTACCTTGGTGGCCCCCAGGGGGCCCAAACCCCCCAAAATCAAGGAATCTTTAAAAAAAAAAATCTTCTCTAGAACCAGAAGTGATAGAGCTAAGTTAATACTATGAGTTAGTACATTGATGACTGTAGTTTGAACTTTGTTCATGGCGGAATCAGGGATGCCCCCTTGGGACCCAGGACAGGGGGGTGGGGAGGGGGCCTAATGGGGCCTAAATTGTACATTTTCATCTTCTTCTAGAAAACCCCATGATGAATTTTCATTAAATTTGGCAGGTAACATCCCTAGGGGATTATTCCTTCAAATGGGTACCATGCCCCACCTGTGCGGGCCCCTAGGGGGCCCAACCCACCCCCCAGTAAAGAATCTTTAATGATTTTCTCTAGAGTCAGAATTGATTGAGCTAAGTCAATACAATAGTATATTGATGACTGTTATTTCAAGTTTGTTTATGGCATACTCAGGGGTGCCCCCCCCCCCCTTGGGACCCAGGAGAGTGGGGGGATGGGTCCAAATGGGGACTTAAATTGTACATGTTCATATTCTTATTGAAAACTTCTCAAGGAATGCTCACCAAACTTAACAGGTAGCATACCAGGGGGTTAACATCTCAATTTATTCAGCTGGGCACCATGTTACCCTTGGGGCCCCTAGTGGGCCCACCCCCCCCCCCCCCCCAACATGAGGGAATATTTGCAAATCTTCTTCTCTAGAACCAGAAGTGATAAAGCAAAGTCAATACCATGAGTTTCTGTAGTTCCAAGTTTGTTCATTGCAGATCCAGGGCTGCCCCCCCCCCCCCCCCCCTTGGAATGGTGGGGGGGGGGGGGATCCAAATGCAGACCTAAATTGTACATTTTCATCTTCTTGCTGAAAACAACACAATGGATTTTCACCAAACTTGGCAAGTACCATTTCTAGGGGGATAGGATCTCAAAGCATTTAAATGGGCACCATGCTTTCCTGGGGGCCCCAGGGGCCCAAACCTCCTAAATTAAAGGAATGCAATTCCATAATTTTCTTCTCTAGAATCAGAAGTGATAGAGCTGTAAGTCTTCTTTTTCCAAACTGCATAGTCCAACCTTCAATAAAGCACAATGTACTTGGCAGGTATTTTTACCAATGTGATGGAATATGCAAATGGTACCATGCCCCCAGCTCTCAAAGCTGCCCCCACCCCAAGTTTCCAATGTTCTCAGGTAAGAGTCTGCAAAAATGCATGGAAGGTGAACTTGATATACTCAGGTGAGCGTGAGACCCGCGGGGCTCTTGTTTCATCAAGCCAGCATTCTTGGAGACATCTAGGAATGATTGTTTACCACATGAACTAAGATGCTTCAGTGCCCATTTCTTTAATACGTGATTATCACATGTTTCCATTGTAAGAAGAGACAGTTTAATGCCTATTGATGGTACCAAGGAACTGCCCAAACTCAGCTGTAAAACAAAATAGGAATAAAACTTTCTAGAGTTTCCCATGACTGTAACATTAGTGAAGGGATGTGATACATACTAGTATTTCAACTTTTCTACAAAGAGCTTTTGTCAATTCTGCTGTATTTTGTTTTTTGTTTTTTCTACACAAGCTATTCTATACTTGCATCGATACCAAATTTAAACTCATGAGATCTTATGTGGCTCTATGCATCAATTGAAATATGTTGCTACCTATTCCATCGTGTTTTTTTTTTTTACTTTTTGCTTTTGTCTATACTGTACTTCAAGCAACATATATTGTGCTTGCCAATCTACACATTGCAGGAGATAGCAGACCATGTGAGACAAAAGGATATTTCGGATGGTGCTTGAAGACAACTCTGAAGCTTTAGATTGTAGAATTCACAGAATAGAAATTACAAATAAATTTTTCTCTTGTGAGTTTTGAAGATCAGCTCTAGTGAGTAAAATCCTACAAGTTGTGATCAACTTTTGATCAACTTGTGAGTAGAATCCTGCTGCAAGTTTTCCCTGCAAGTTTATGCCCACACTGGAAAAATTTTGAGGAAAGCTTCCCATAAGGTTTGAAACACTGGCAATATTTCAGTGTCAAGTGTTAATTGCCCTAATGAGGCAAGATGCATTTGAATGCTGATGTGAAATTATGATTAGTTTTATATCGGCAGTCGCCAAATTTTTAGCAGAGTAAACCTTCGCGTCTCCTGATGACCCCACCTGAAGAAATGCCACTGCCTCCCCGGCGCGCCGTGCGGCGTGACGTCGTCGGCTAATCTCGCGCCGTGTTTGTTATCCTTCCTCCTTCCCATCTCGTCTCCTCTTGACATCCCCGCCTCTCCGCTCTCGTCTCGTTGGCCTTTGCCCGCAGAGTTTCTGTTACAATAATAGCAGCATTATTCCTCATTTTTTTCGCTCTTTATTACCTTGTCTTTGGCTTGTTTGCCCCTTTCCTCCTCCTCCCCCTCCCCTATGTTCCATTTCTTACTCCTCCCATGGTAACCCAGTTTCCAGCCATGACTTGTCAAATAACAGGGCTAGTTGATTGACTGCAAGTCCCATCATATTTAGGCCTGTCTGGTCTGACGAGAAAGTACACTTGGTCAGTGACCTTCGTCGACAGCGAGCTTGAAAAACATGGCAAGGGGGGATTGAGGCAGCTATTAAATTATCTCAAGATGCTGTGGAACATGCAAATTTAATGGTAAGATATGCAGTATGCAAAATTACTATCAGATTTTTGCATTGATAACACCCAATAGGATTAAATTGTCTAAATGCTACTTCAGGGTCTTAAGATATAACATCTTAGCTCTATTTTGCAGAAAACCCCATTCAATTTGGTCAAGCAGTCACAGAGAAATGTGGATTGTTGTAAAGCATGTCATGAGTCTGATTCTTCCAAGTTTGGCAATATATGGATGCTCTTGGAACTGCATATTAATGTGTAAATACAATAGACAGAACTTGGAGGGAAGGGATTCCTGACATGCTTTACTAAAATCCTCATTTCTCTTTGACCACCGAAGCAAACTGATTGTGGTCTTCTGTGAGAAAGATGTTGGCAATGAGTTATAGTTTCATACCCTGAAATTGTGTTTAGATTGATTCACTATGTTTAAAGTTATCGTTGCGGAGGGTACCGTTGTTTTTTGTGTGTTTTTTTTTATGGACATACAATACAGGGAGAATAGTATCTGTTATGAACACATACAAAAATGCATTTCATCTCATACATTTCAATAATACAATTCTGGGACTTGTTTGTTTGTTTGTGTGTGTATGTATGTATGTGTGTGTGTGTGTGTGTGTGTTTATTCATTTGTTTGTTTTAAAGAAGGGGACCAAATGCAGGCTAAGGTTAGGGCCTTGGGAACTATTATTTAGGCTATCTCTTTGAGCTGAAATATTGAAGCGGACAGAGTTGTAACTCGTCAGTTGCAGAGATGTGAATGACCTTTTGAATAGTAATTCTGCCTGCGGATTCGACTCTGGAGGAAAGGGGGGAGGGGAAAAAGGGGGCCAGGCGAGAGCAGGACTGCCCGTGCGTAACCTCAGCTCAGGGAGCGAGAAAATTAATCCATCGTGCTCGATCCTTCAGACAATCTGGGTGTTGGAAAGAGAGAACGAGTAAGCGAGAGAGAGGAAGAGTGAAGGTTAAATGGAAGTTGAAGCACCTGATGTAACAAGTCTTAATGTAATGCCAGATTTTTCACCAGTCATTGTGTGTAGCCAGGGGTCAGCCTTCAAGCGGAAAAGGCGGGCGTTGAAAGACCCTCACCCAGGTGAGATCAGCATAATTTCCTGATTTCACTCGCCTTCTTCCTTTCATTCTTTCATTCTAAAGATTGCCAGAGTTTCATTTCTTTGTGTGTGATTATGGGAAGATGGTTAGCATTAAAGGAGAAAAGGATCAATACCGAATGAGGATAAAACTGAATATTTGAGTTTACTACCAGTTGGGTTATCACCAGTAAGTAATACTGTAAAAATGGAAATTTTGGTTGTGTAAAAATTGTTCATGCATTTCGCGCAACCAAAACTAGCACGAAAATAAAAGCATGCAAATATCTTTGCTTGCTATATGTTCCAGTAGTGCATGTCTTGATTCCGTAGAATTGAAATTATCTTACCCGGCCGAGCATGAAAAATTACTAATGCGAAAATATCCACTTTTACAGTAGTACATTGTACCTTTGTATTTCTGCTCAGGTTTCTATTTTAAAGCAACATATGACACAGGCTGTATGAGATATATATATATTTTTTTTCCATCTGAATATTCATACTGTTGTGTCTTGACATATTAGATAACTTGCTATGCACCTTTGTGATGTCATCTAATCTCATGTATATTTTGTTTGTCTCCAATTCCTTTATTGTGCTGGTTGTGACTGCAGAATATGTGCCTATCAGTAGACCAGAATACCAACATATTCAAACTTTTTGTATATTATTATTTCAAACACAAATTTTGTTCCTCGTAACCAGAAAGCTTGCCCAAGGCTCGCCCGAGACTTGCCCAGCATAGCAACAACTAGTGTATGCAGGGTGGACTCCAGGTATTGAAATTCATTCATCAGGAACAGGTTAACCCGTTGAGAACGAGTCCCGAGTATACTCGGGCAGGGGTCTATGGGAAATGCGTGTTGTAGCAAAATCAGTCCGTCCTCAACGGGTTAATGGAAAAGCGTGTTACTAGGATCCTGGGGGAAAAAAGGGGGGAAAAAAGAAAAAAATCATAAATTTGACTACATTAGTAAATTGGTGTATTTAGTTGAATGCATTCATTGTAGTATCCCTTTATCTTTCTCCATCCTTTCTGTCTTTATTTTCCTTTTATGTGATTATGCATGAGATGTACATATTTCGGATTCAGTGAAAATAATGACAAATAATGATAAACAATGGCTTGATCTCATAGGAAAAACTCACAGCCTGAAAGGTTTGATGTTTCATCTATCATTTTACACTGCAACGAAAAGTCAGGAAGTTTTTGCCACCATACTGTAAAAGTGGAAATTTTCGCGGTGTTGAAATTTTTGCGCATTTTGCACAGCCAGAAACTAGCGCGAAAATAAAAGCACGCAAATATTTTTGCTTGCCATATGTTCCTGTAGTTGATGTCTTAAATCCGCGGAGTTAAAGACACGCGAAACTCTTCTTACCCGGCCGAGCGCGAAAATATCCGCTTTTACAGTAGTACAAACGTAGAAATGGCAAACTTTCTGCTTCTCTCCATGGCTGCTATCATGTCACAACAATCTGGGTGGCTAGCTGCTCATTCTTGCATGTGGCTGTAAGGAGGAATCCAAATATATGAGTACTCTATACGCCATATATTTAGCGAGTCTAATTTTTCGCGAATAGGGACTTCCCGACAAATTCGTGAGTGCGTAAATTTGCGAATGTGAAGTAAAGTGCTGATCGGAGAAATGAATGTGTGCACATCACATTCATGTCGGGATCAGAAGTGATATTTTTGCATGTTTTTAAATTCGCAAGTAGCACCCGACTAGCAAAATTTGCGAAAATAAAAACTTGTGAAATATTCGGCATATACAGTATTCAGTACCATTCTCATTGCATTCAGGATAACAATATTTCAGGTTGTGATTAGCTTCGAGACCAAAATTTCTATGTCAACAGTGTGAACAGAGGTAACGCGTTATTTCGCGGAATTTTGGTCTTGATCTAAATCCTTATACTTTGTGCAATTTTTTGCAAATATCATACATATAAGGTATGTGAAGTTGTACAGTGAAAATGGTGGGATTAAAAAATATCAAAATGTTATATCCCACAATTAATGCACTGTGTGTGTCACTCCTTGCTATATTTATGCCAGTCGGGATATACTGAATCGGCATCATGACTTAGTGAGCATACCATTCATGTACATTGTACATGCTCAGGTCAGCTCTTCGCAAATAAATTGCAACCCAAAAAGTTCTGAAATTTTTATAGTGACAATGCTGAATCAAAAAGATGTCACCCTGATCGCGACCGAAATTTTTACATTTTTTGCCACGAGAACGCACTTCATAGTCATGTGACAATTTTTATATTTTTCTACAGTGAACGCTCTCATTGCAACTCGAAAGTAAGGAAGAAGTATACTTTCTGGCGATGTTTGGGTAGCTTTTGGGCACTTGTCTTTTAATATTTGCTGGACTGTCAGAATTTTCACTGTTAGTATGCATGGTCCAAGGAAGTGTTTACTAAGTTATGCATGCACACAAAAAAAAGATGAGGGCATGACGAGCGGGAAAAATGGGCAACAGTCATATACCTGGGAGGCCTGAAAGATTGACCGAGTGCAAGACCCATGTGGGGGCATTACTCCCGGTCAGCCCAGCTTATCAGCATGGGCCAGCTTGCAGTGGACAGGAGCGACTTCTGCCACCGTCCAGCAGTAAATCAGGCAAGACCCCCCTTCAGTGAGTCCCTCGGGTGCACGCCCCCAACTCCTCCACAGATAGCTAGCCACTCTTTCTTTTTTGATTTGGATGACCCTCTCAGCGGGATGATCTGATCATCTTGCTGAAATCCCAAAGTCCCAGCCTTTATTTTTTTCTTCTTTCCTTTTTCTGTGCAGGATGAAATTATAATTTCATTTTAGTGGAATGTTGAGGAATCATTTCAGTTCTTTGTCAGCTTTCATAGAGCAGGTTGCTGTGCGTCACTCCTGTTATATGTTGAGCAGTTGCATGCTGTCATGAAGAGCTTATTGGCTGTGCTTTTATGTGGTAATAGCAGCGTCTTTTTGATGATGCCTGCCCTATTTTATGAGAAGTTTGTGCTTGTTTTTTAGCTGCTCATGAGATAACAAGTTGCTCTGCCTTTATTACCTCCTAAATTGGAGTCATTGTGTTTGCCAGCTATCCACTAGATTACTATCCATCCTTTGATTTCACATCCCATTCTAATGGTAGGAACCAATAATGAATACGCTCTTACTGAGCCACTTTATTGTTATGGTTAGTGATAAGAGCTGGGAAATGACGGTTCAAATAACATACTGGGTCAGTGGTAAACACAGTCTATATCTGCAGAGTCATCTTCATCAAGTAAATATACATGCAAACAGTGGCTTGGTGGAGATGGCGGGTGAAGAATAAACATACATTTATGTATGTACTAGTCAAAATCATAAATGAATAAATAATACTGCATAGTTGCTGCTGTCTGTACATTAGTCTAGATAGATTCTAATCCATCCACACATTGATTATATCTCAATGTTGCAGGACTTTTGAGCGAGCTTTGTTTTCCAGAGGAAAAAAACAAAATCAACAATAATTCCTTCAGTTTAATAGTAATCTTTTCGGCCTTCCTAGGATCCTGGGTAGAGAAAGGTTCGTGGTACAAGAAATGGTGCAGTGGTTTGGATTACTGCATGGGAATACACACACATGTTCACAGTGTAGCCTGGAATTGAGACCAACTGTCTCACCCAACTTTGGTTAAACACACAGAGTTACACAATCTGTGGTGTATATGAACAAGCATGTTCACATTATCTAGTATTAGATATCAGCTGAACAACACATGGATTATACTTTGCTTAGAGAGAGAAGAAAGAGAAGCAATATGAAGATGAACTATTACCATACAACTTTGGCCTTGGACTTGCGACTGAAATTCCCCATACTTTGCCATTGATGGCGCTGTCAGATAATTTTGCTCGTGTGTGATAGACAATCGTTCAAAGCGTGAACTGTTCGTGCGCCCTACTTTCAAGCATGATTCATGAATTTTGATTGTTTGACACATTTGCATTCCTTATTCAAATAAATAGTTTCGTAGAACAATTGCTGATAAACGATAAGAAGCAAAAAGATGTGATTATGTGACTTGATAGAGGCTATCAGTTTTCCTAGTTAGGGGGCTTGGGCTGTCTATGGAACAAAATTTGTTTTTTCCCCATACAGAGCAGCGATGGGATAGTGTGCAAAATCGTGAGCAATTTACTTCATTCTGCGTCTGTACTTAGTGCTTTGCAGGGGGCTTTCCTGCATAACGCACCTACAAGACCTTGAAGGAGCATCCATTAGTCCAGGTGAATGCCCATTTGGAGGACCCAAGCCAGAATTGAGTTTTCAGCATTTACGATATTAAACACACACGGTATGCAAAAACACTGCCAGCCCGTGCCCTGTAGTCACGTGTGCATGTAAGTATACTTTTACGATGCCAAGCAAACTGTATGCCTCGTGCGTGGCCATGACCTGTTTGATGAAGTCTTACTTGATCTCATGGCAGATGATTTCCATGGCACATGCCATCATTGAATTTGCGTATCGTTATGGTTGCTCGGTAATGAATGCTCACGCGGTGAATATAATGTAGGATGGTGTGTGGAGCTTGGCATCATCTCAGCCAAAGCAAGGAGGTTATTTCACATGTTTTTTGCTGGATCTGTTCGTCTATTCGTGTGTCCATCTGTTAGCAATTTTTATGGTGATCCATTTTATGATCCATATCCAAGATTTTATGATAGGACGGTGTGCACAGTTCTATGGCATCAGCAATGCTGTGGGCCTGGACCATGGACAAAGACCGTAGTTTTGAATGGGGCACCAAGTGTCGCAGGGAATATTTTGTCACGAAAATCAGTCATTTCGTTGACAAAATGATAATTTTGTAATGAAATGACAACATTTCGTAATGAAATGAACATTTTTGCAGACGAAATGATAATTTCGTTAAGGAAATGACTGATTTCGTAACGAAATATTCCATGCGACAGTTGGCTCCCCATGGTCTTTGTCCATGGTTTAAACCATGGACAAGATTGTACCACATTCGTGAATTCAGGCCTCTGTGGAGGCCTTCACACGATTAATGTTGGTGAAGCCCCTGCCACACTTTGCCGGATAAGCCCACTGTACATGAAACGGGCAATATTTTGCTCAGGACTGCATTGTTCAAATTGTCAATCTGGTGATCAAAGTGTAAAGTTTCCATTTTAGAGGAGCGTACATGCACGGTCTAGGGGCTGAACAAAACGAACAAACAGCGCACTGGGGTCGACTGTGTACAGGACAGCGAAACGTGCGAAAACTCATGAGGAAATGATATGAACCGCATGCCCACAGGACAAAATACATGAGGAACTAATGGGTGAAGCATGAGACGTGCATCAAATGTTAGAGAACCGTGCGTATGTGTTTGATGTGCTGTAAATAGCCGTTCCATCCGTTCCATCTCTTGGAGCAATGGACTCTACACGAGGCCTGTGGTGGATGAAAACGCTTGGAAAATGTCAAAGTACAACAGATACAGGAGAAAACGTACAACTATTGGGCAAGGGTCAGATCGCGCTCCTGTAAAAGTGGATATTTTCGCGCGAGTAATTTTTCACGTTCGGCCGGGTAAGATGGATTTTGTGTGTTTTTAATTCCGCAGAATCAGGACATTAACTGCTGGAACATATGGCATGCAAAAATATTCGCGTGCTTTTATTTCCGCACCAGCATCTGGTTGCGTGAAATGCATGAAAATTTCCACGTCGTGAAAATGCCCACTTTTACAGTATCCATTTTTGGCGAGAATAAACTTTGTGCATGCACAAAGTTTTCTGACTGCCCCTACGAAAATCACCAAAAAATGAATGTCCATCCAAAGGATAAAAAGGACTTCATATGCATTTTAACAGATATGTCAATGGATGCCAAAAATCAGCGTGCGTTTCTCATGCGTTTGCCTTTAATCCAGCACAGTGTGACAGGGGCATAAGTTTTGCACTGTGCCAATTGAAGTCAACTTTTTTTTTTTTTTTTTTTGCTTGTGAGAGTCTTCTTGTACACATGCATGTTTTAATATCTCCCCTAGATATTCATGTGTTATTTTTGAGCTAGTACAGTAGATAAATTTATCTAATTAAGAACTGGAATACCATAAGCAACACCCACAGCAACATGACAGTGCAGAAGGATCTTTTCAGGCAAACTTTTGTTTTGTGTCATCTTGCTTTTTTTTTTTTTGTCTGTATAATGCCAACACACAAACTACAAAAACTAGAGAGAAAGAGGAAGATAAATTGAATTCCTGAGCCATTTCAGCCCAGCTCATTAACCCGTTGAGGACGAGTCCTGAGTATTCTCGGGCAGGTGCCGATGGGAAATGCGTGTTGTAGCAAAATCAGTCCATCCTCAATGGGTTAAGATTGTCCTCACCATCTAAAGGCAACTTAAACAGGAGTACTAAAAACTGATTTGCAATGTAACAGTTTTCAACATTCCTACCCAGAGTGTATAGAATGTATAGGCAGTTTATCAATAAAAAGGTTTTGAGATTGAGAAGAGCAATTATGGTGATTATTTTCATCTTCGAGTGTGCGTGTAATTGTCAAACTATTGATCATAACCATTATCCTAACCCATATCCTAACTTCACCCGCTTTAATAGATTTTTTTTTTTTTTTCGTACATCATATAATCATTAACAGAAAGGATCTTTTTATAGTGTTTTGTCTACTAATTTGTCTATATTTGTGGTTTTGCTATAGACAGGATTGTGCTTTGGTCTGTGTCAAGGCCGACTCTCTGTGTTTCCACACCATGTTACATGGAAAATGCACAATGGACATCTGCATCCATGTCCATCGAGTTTTCAAAAGCAGAAATCTTGCCAAATCATGATGATTGGAAGCAAATATGTGACTATTTTTGTAGTGAAAAACAAGATCCAGCATGAATAGGTTAAATTTACAAATGCAATGACATGACAGTTTGAGAAGAAGGAAAAAAAAAAATTGATTACAGAGCTAAATTCCAAGAATAGAGAAATTTGATACCTAGTATTACTTTTGATTGGATGGAAACTCATTGTCGAGCTTTCTCTTTGTGACAGCAGATTTGTAGTTATCTGAGCGCCATGCCCAGTCGACGAAAGTCAGCAATTCTTTTATTTTTTTGTCATCTTTCTTGCATCCTCACGACTGGCGGTATGACTAGCACTTTTTGATGCGTCTTGAAAGGCGTATGTCGGCAATGTGCTCAGCAACGAACGTCATGGGGTTCCTGCGAACTACCGATTGCGAGACCAATATTTATATGCTTTCTGCCTCTTGGCTTTTAGAGCTATTTGCTTCCTTTCTTTTCTCCCTTTTTTTTTAATCGCACGCATACTCTTTCTTTCTCGTTCTTTCAGTCTGCACCATTCTCAGGCTGTTTATCTGTATTTCCTCCCACTTTGCCAGCGAGTGATAGACGCGGTGCTTTAAAAACACAAACCGCAGAATCGTCGAGCGAGGACTGATTCAGCGAGAAAAGTTTTTCCCCTCCATCGGAGTTCGTCTGCGTTGCGGGAGCTCTCGAGATAAGAGACCCCCCGCCCCGCCTTGCCCTGCCCGACGACCGACGGACGCGACGAAAGAGAACTCTGAGACGAAAGGCGGCTCTACTCTACTCGGTCGATCAGTCAGTCGGTCCGATTAAAATCGAAACTCATTGTTGATGAATGCCCGTCGCAGGGACATGGTTTCATTGAAGTGGAAATATGAGAGACTGCTTGGCCCAGAGATAAACTTTCAGTTGTGTTCTATATTTCTACTCTCTCTCTGTCTATATTTATCTGTTCGTATGTCCATGTCTCTCTCTCTTTTTCCTTCTGTCTTTATTCTTCTGTGGTTTGCTTCACTGTGCATACAAATGTATTATGTCTTGCAGTATTAAAGGAAACCCAAACCCAAAGAGTAATGTGGATTGAGTGAAAGCAGCAACATTAGTAGAACACATCAGTGAAAGTTTGAGGAAAATCAGACAATCGATGCAAAAGATGTGATTTTTTTAAAGTTTTGGTGATGGAACCGCTGGATTAGGTGACTACTAGAGGTTATGATGTATGTGTGGACAACAGTATAAAGAAAATATAAAGGGAATTCCACAAAAATTCATTTTTCGTGAAAATTACACATTCCATCAACTTGATACTGACATATGTTAAGGGTAGCAATTATTCCCCCTGCTTTCTGAAAGCATTTCTAAAGTCCACTGCTCTGTCATTATGCTAGAAAAGTGAATTTTAGGTGGCATCCAGAGTGTACATCAAGAAGGCGACTCGTTAAAACTCACTGAGGCACCTACATATGAAAGGGAAGACAAGGAGGTGACTTCTTAAAGCTTGCACAGGCACTTTCGGTAGTACAAGGATGCAGGAAAATGCTTCTAAACCTTTGCAAGGTGCTAAGATCACCTTCTTGCCTCAAACAAAGTTTGTAGGTGATTTTGTTGAGAACTGATACCTTTTTGTCCTAGAGAAGGTGCCAATGAGACTTACGACCCTATGTGACTTACAAGTTGCCTTCTTGCCTTACCAAGGTGCCTTGATGAGTCTTAACAAGTCACATTCCTGCCTCCATGTCCCGAACAAAGTGCCCGGGCATGCCTAGCCGAGTTGCCTTCTAGCTTGCTGTGCATTTTAGCTTTTGTGGATGCGGTAGCCATGGCAATTGTCTTGTGCTATACCACTTCCCTGGTGATTGGTTTGGATGGAGTATTAAAGTTTTTAGGACTGTTGTTGGGATGCACATCATGATACTTTGAAGGGAGAAGAAATGGTGAAACAAGGAAAAGTAGTCATACCAGTCTACCATCATTGATATTTCCCTTTGATTTCACTCTCATTTTGCCTCGCCAGTAGGGAAGTCATTATGTACTGAGAAGAAAACTTTGAGAAGTAGGGAACTGAAAGAATCCCTGAAAGTTTCTTCTTCTTCTTCTTCTTCTTCTTCTTCCTCTTCTTCTTCTTCTTCTTCTTCCTCTTCTTCTTCTTCTTCTACTTCTTATTGTTATTATTATTATTATTATTATTATTATTTTATTATTATTATTATTATTATTATTATTATTATTATTATTATTATTATTATTATTATTATTATTATTATTATTATTATCATTATTATTATTATTATTTTTTTATTATTATTATTATTATTATTATTATTGTTGTTGTTGTTGTTGTTTTGGTATTCTTACATCTTAGTTATGTTTGTGATACTTGGCGTGAGTGTATTTCCTCGTCTTTCATGTTGGCTTTAATGAGAGAGGTAAAAAAACCAAGTAATTCTACCAGCACATAAACAGTATCACTTCAAGGCATACTTTCACCCTGGAGTGGATATCCTTTGCAATGAAATTCAGTCTTTTCTGATAGTTCTGAAAACAAACAAGGCATTCTCTCTTACAAGATGGTATTATCTATTCCAAACAAATGTAGACATAATTCTTGTCATTCTCTATCTGAAGTGAGTCCATATGATCAGTTGTTATCTATTTAAGGAGAATGCAGCAAATATTTGTCCGAGATGGAGCCACGGTTCATGTTGACATGGTAATTTTATCTCCATATCAGTGTCATGCATAACCTCTCCTGTTAACTGTATGTAATCCCCTTAAAGTCAATCACAAATTTTGCAGCGAAACTCTATTTTATTGGAAGTTTTCTAACTCTCTCTGAATGGTTTGCTAGTAAAGCAGAAACGGGACATGACATGAGATTGTCAGAAGGTCAGATTTAGAAACTGTAAATGTCATTGCACTTACAATGTGTAAACATCAAAAGGTATTATTTAAAAACCAGTCATATTTCAAAGTCTGCAATAAACTTGAAGCCAGGATAGTCACTTAGGGATAGATCCAAGTAGAGATCAAAGATCAAGTCTGTAATTTCCAAACTCAAGTGTTTGTGTGGTCAAGATATAGATGAACCTTGACCAGAGAAATCACCTCCATGATTTTGATGAAAATGCTAGTTCAGCTGTTTATTGTGACCCATTATTGAATGAGGCATTTCAATTTACAATATGCCTACCATGTAATGGTGGTTTTGTTTTTTTAATCAGTTCGGAATGGTGATGACGTTTGATGAAAATTAGAAGAAAACAGACATGGTCCTGAACAGCCTACATTTTTTTTTTAATGGAGTGTATTTATGGAACTATTAATTATAAAACTCTTTTATAATTGTAAAAAATAATTATAATTTATAATTATAAAAAAAAATAAATATAAAATTTGTTCATAATTTATAAAAAAAGGGAGAGGTATGTATGCATGATAGTAAAACCTAGGATGGGCATAATTGCTGAAGGAGTATTATTGCCAAAAAATGTACGCCAACCAAGTAAACAAAGTATACATGCAGGTATCACAGTAAATACCTAGGAGTATGAATATCTTCTTCTTCTTTTTAAACCTCTAACAAACATTGGTTTTTTTTTATGGCTTGACTTTTATAGAGCTCTGGTAAATTTTCACTGAACGTAAGTTTCAGTGAAAATTTGCAAAATTCGCAAAAATAAAATGCACACGAAAGTTCTTGCCTACACAATATGTATTGGATGCCAGCTGTAATTTGCAAAAATTTCATGCTGGCCTGCGAGAAAGGCCATCGGCTCCAATTCGCGAAATTTTCATGCCGCGAATATATCATGTTTTACAGTACTATGGGGTGGCCTTTTTTTTTTAATCGCTTTAGAATGGTATTGGCATTTGATGAAAATTTAGAAAAAAAAAACAGACATGGCCCTCAACAGCTTACATTTCTTGCAAAGGATGTGGAACTGTTAGTTTAAAAGTCTTCAAAGAAAATAGGGACAGATATATGCATGATAATAAAACTAGGAGGGGCATGATTGCTGAAGGGTAGTATTGCCATAAATTGTACGCCAACCAAGTAAACAAAGTGTAGCTATGTAGACATTGCAGTAAAGAACTGGGAGTATGAATGTCTTCTTTTTTATAACCTCTAACAAACTGGGTTTTTTTTTTTTAATTGCTTGTGTTTTATAGCTGGTAAATTTCCACTGAACGCGAGTTTCAGTGGAAGTATACTCCTGGCTTACTTCCTTGTGTTATGTTATAGTGAAATGTGGGTAGAATGACATAACAATAGAGGGAGCTACACTGTATTTTCATAGGGAACTATGCCCCAGGGAACCCCTGACACTCCAGGGCAGACTAGTTTAGTCACAGTTCTCAGCAGCTGGTTCGAATTGGCAGGTTAGTGACCAATTTTGTTGTTACATGATGACATTTCATGTAAGGATTCGTGATTCCCCAACTTAGCTCTCTCCTATTACCTGCCCAGTTCAAATGAAACATTCACTGTCAAGTATACGTTTGATTTTAGCCTTGATATCATCAGAGGTTCAACTTGAATGTGGACTGAGGTTTCTCTTTGAACAACATGGCATGAAATTCATTCGTAATGACTCATTTATCTAAATTTGCATGTTGTACGATAAGATATTTTCAGTATGGTGAGCTGTCATGGAGAATATAGCAAACTCTTGTCATAACAAAGTTGTTTTTTGTTTGTAGCACCAAAGTTCAAAGCTTCTTTGTATCGCCTCGTTTTTCAAATCCTGATATAGTTTTGATATAAAGTGGTTTAGCTGGTCCCAAAGAGTTTGTTGATACAAGGGTCCACTGAATGAATGGTTGTGACACATCTGTTTTTTTTTTTTTTGTTTTTTTTTTTTTAGAGAGAGAGAATGTTCATAACTGCACTTCATAACTTCCTATATCTCTACTTTACTTTGTTTGTACTGTTATTGATGCCACTGACTGTATGAAACATGAGACTCATAAACCAGAATAGAAAGCATGTGTATAGTCACTGACTCTTTGTTTGTGTGCTTTTTATCTTGTTTTATCTTTTGATGACTGGAGGAGTTAGTATCAAGTGTGGTTGAGAAACACTCAAATGATTCAATACTTGCTATAGATATTTTCCCAGGCACCAGAATCAGAAATGAATACAGTTTCCAAACATTGGAGATCATGACTTTGCAGATTTTCAACAACAAAATGGAGCCCTAGATTTTTTTTTCCCCACCCTATTTATAGCTCTGGCATGGATACTATGACAATAAGCTCCTGGATTGAAGCCCAAGTAGAAGATTTGATCACGCATAGCCATTGCTATGTTAGGGCAGGTGGAGGGTGATTTGGAATAAAATTGAGGGTACAAAAGAGTTGGTAAAGAAAAACAAACGGGCTATTTTGGTCAGACTAGTAACCGAAAATAAAGGTCGGTGTTACACTTCAAAGCAAATGCTGATATGAGGGTACCTGTGCCCTACCAGGCGAAAAGATTTATGCGATGCTTCCCTTTGAAGATTGTCAGATTAACTGTTTCTTTAGGCCTGTCTTCATCAGACTGAAGTTTCAAAATAGCGCGCTTTTTTGTGGTAAGGAAATTAGCCCGATGTCAAATTAACCCGCTATTTGTGCAATGAAGACGCAAACCAGCGCACTATTTGATCAGGATATTTTCCCAAAAAATCTTGGTCTGATGTATAGTTTGTGAAATAGTGCGCTAATTTGTGAATTAGCGCGCTATTTGGGTTGCGTCTCCATCAGCCCAAAATTTTCTTGATCCCATCGTTTGAACAGTGCGGTGAGCCCACCGAACTCTATGTAGAGTTGTGTGGCTGTGCGAACTGGGTGAGCTGTACGAACTGTGCGAACCGAATATGCATGTGTCAACTTCAGGCTAATTTCCCAAGTGGGCAGATGTTTTCGAGCTGATGAAGACACTCAGTCATGATATCAGGCTATTTTCCTTATTAAAACGTCAAAATAGCCCACTGATTTTTATTTCGGTCTGACGAAGATACTCCTATTGAGAGTTATTAGGCCGGGATATAAAGTCTCAAGGTATCATTGTTTTATAGATGATTGATTGCAAAAGGTGAGGTTTCAGGTGACGCCCTGTTGAATTGCAAACTTATGTATTGTGTGTGAAAATATGAGGGTGTCCACATGAATGCAAATTAAAAGATTTGATGACGTTAATCCCTACCAGGTTTCGCATTGGCCTGCACAGAAGTCTATTTGTAATTTGCTTTATAATTGGGAAAATAGAGCAAATGGCCGATTTCCATCACATCTTGTGATTGCAGGGTTGTAACAAGTGAGCAGTTATGGCTTGTATGAAGGAGTTATATTGGCAGAATTATCAAGCAAAAAAACAAACAACAGAACAAAACATATTTCATATAATATATATTATATTTTGATGTACAAACTTTCAATATTTCAAGATATTTTTATGTGCAACTGTATGTACCCAGCCTGTTAACACACAACCAAAATACACCAAAAATTGTTTTTTAGATAATGCATTTATGAAGTTACGCCATCACCTAACAATAGCATTACTTCATTACAATATTATATTTGTAAAAACATGTGGAACTTCACATTCGTATAATTTTATCATTGTATGCCCTTTTATGATGAGACTAATTTGTTTTAATGTAAACATCCAGTCATGCTTGGCCAATTTCGGTCTGGAGGTGTTTTTCGAGTAGAGTTTTGCTGAATTCTAAGTGTAATTGTCGTGGAATATATGGCTTGACCTCTAAAATGTGATTGAGGGGGCAGAGCCAACCTTGACTTGTGTTTTACAGTTTTGCCTCTGTGCATGCACCTACATTCATTCTTGTGTATGTAAACATATCAGGATGCTGTAAAGATTGCCGCGTGCTTGGTTACGCACAATGAGCATGTATTGATTCATTATTTGCCGATCAATTTTGTGCATCATACCATATGTATGACTGATTTCATCATTTAGATGATCCCCGTTATCCCTGTTTTACAGTAACTGGTCTTGCCTATAGGCCTACTCACATACACCCAAAATTAACAGTCTTTGAAATTATTATTTTTTTTTTCAAAATCATGTGAAAGTTACCGTAAATTTGTGCGTGGAGGCAAAAGAGTGTTGACTCTCAGGAAAGGCCAGGCAATGTGAAAATCGGTCCAGCTCGATTTATTGTGGGCACTCACGATACAGAGGGAGACAATGCTCATAATATCATATCCCTGGTTAATAAGGATGCAACTTCAATTTATGCATATCTTTAACATAATATGTGACCGCCCAGCTCAAAACCCACCAAAAAATAGGCCAAAGTGAACTTCCAATTTTTACACAGTTTGAAAGAGTAAGCCCAAAGCTGTATAATGATATAACGTGATAAAAATTGGACCATCCTAATCCATTCAAAAAGTGGTTGAATAAGAGAGAGCATTAGGAGGTACAGTTTCATAGAAAAGGGAGAAAAGAGGGTCACTCAGGTGTGCTGTGCAGAAGTATCACTGAAAACACATTATATTTCACAGTAAAAGTAGAGCCTGTCCACAAAATATGGTACAGAAAAAGTGCTAATATCATAATATCACTTTTGTATTGAAGCCGCCAAATTTTGACAGTTCATTGAGAAAAGATTACTCTTCCAGACAAACTTGCAATATTGGAGTCAGTCAACCCAAATGACATATTTGGGTCCATTACAGAGATCATGAATAGATTGTGACCTTTTTTGTGGGTTGTGAGCTGGATGGTCACATATTGTAGTTGTGTCTTAATAGTTTTCATGTTTTCATATTTGTTTCTCATAAACGGAGTGAATCTGCAAGATCAGAGCTAGAGTTTCCAAGTATGAAAAGTCATGTTTTAGTGTGATATGTGGTAGTCCTCATGGGAGGAGGTGGTCTTTTGTCCACATCCTCAAGTTGTAGAATGATTTCATCCTTCTTTGTTTCCCTTAGCTCCTCCCCCCCCCCCCCTTTTGTGTTTTGGCAAGTCTGTTATGGATTTTCCAGTTCCTCTTTCCCTGCCGAACGAAAGGTCTCGGCGACCATGCTCAGTCGCAACCTGTTGTATCTTCCGGCGCTGTAGAATTGAGCCTGGCAGGAAGCATTTCGCTACCGCTTTTGGTGCGATTGAACTATTGGGGATGGCCCGGAAACTTGTCTTCATGACTTAGCACTTCTCTTGTTTATATTTCCTGCCTGCGTTCCACCCCATACGTGCTCTGACATTACCTTTCTTTTCAACCTTTTTTTTTTTTTTTTTTTGGACGGGAGAGAGTTCTTGCTTTTGTTTTGTCTCTATGTTTATCTTTTTCTTCTCTGTATCTCTCTCTCTCTCTCTCTCTTTGACCGCTCTTCTCTGTCTTTCTCCTGTTGCTATTGTCACATAATGCTCCCATAAAGAGTACATGTAGCTTAAAGTTTTAAATATTGATGAGTAGCTCGTAGAGTAGCCCCATGTAGACGCACTTGAGAGTTAGCAATCTTAAAGATCAGTCGATGATTAGACCCACAAGATTCCTAAGGGTATACTCTGTCTATGAGGTGCAGGGGTCCCTTTCATAGTCTAGCATTATATGGACATAATAATCTGAAACAAACTCAAAAGTTTGCATGACCTCTCTGTGAATCCCATTCCCCCATAGCTTCGGGATCGACCTTCAGAACATGTTGCACACTGCTGAATCGTTGTACATTATCAGGTCTATCACGGACGCTGCACGTATGTACAATGTAACTTCCAGTTCTGTGGTTTTTTCATCGAGTGGGACGTCTCCTTCAAAATGTGCCATGTGAACGCATTGTAGTATTTTTAAAACTACAAGCTAATAATCCAAGTTTAAAACTTTGCAGATTATGAACATGTGAACCTAACTAGAGTCTATATATATTTCTGTTTCCTAGCAATGCTCCCAGATTAATTTGTAGATCCATGGTGATACACAGTACTGACTCAGTTTACTACTGTTAAAGCTGTTATTTTCATGTACAGATATTTTTTTTTTTTTTTTTTGTGAATGAGGAGGTCACAGAAATTTTAGTGAAATGTTGTTTTCTTGATTTGACACTGATGCTATTGTAAGTGCACTTATGCCTGTCTATAAATTTAATGCGATCAAGATCATGTGGCCATATTTTTGCATTTGAAATTTACGGCCAAACAGTGATTCATGAAACTTAAACCCTCTCACAGCTTTTACAGTATTCAGTATAGCTGTAGAGTTTATGTTGGTTCGGTGACATTTGCCCCTGCAACAATTGTTCCCCTGAAATACCGGCACACTAAGCCAAACATAAATTCTACTTACAAACATAACCCTCACCCTAATCCTAATCCTCACATCAAACTAAACCTAAAACCCTATCACAACCCTAAACCCTATCCCTAACTCCTCAGAGAGAATAAGACCGCAGCACTTGCCACATGAGCAATGTTGTGTCACTGTTTGTGGGATATCTGCCTAATAAGGGCTATCAGCCTATATTCTTTCACACTCTTCTTCTCACAGGTTTGTAATGAATTTGTGTAGTTATTACTGAGATGTGCATTGTAACATGAATAATGCAATTGACTGGGCTGTCAGTTACTTGTATTTTGCATTTTGCAGTTTGTTTCTTTTTCTTGTCATTACCATACAATATCATACACGTGGGAGTTACTGTTGTCCTTGCGCTTATTGTGAAGGATGTTTGTGAAATACAAAAATGAGGTGATGTGTTGTCCAAATTGGGATGCTATTTGTTGTAATTTACCGTAAAGGAAAACAGTGCTGATGAAACTCCCACTATTTTTTTTAACTATTTATTGTGATCAGCAATTGTTTACAATCTAATGATGTTAATCTTGTGGTCAAAAGGATATCCTGCCATTAATGATGAGAATAAAGAGTTGTATGTTTATCTTACACAAACTGTTTAAAAACAAGTGATGAGACAATTCTTTTAGAAGCTTGCCTAATACTTAATGTATCCTTGATAAGTTTTTGTTTTCTGTTTGTTAAAAGGGAAGCCAACCTATTGTCCATTGTATGAAGGATAGATGAGAATCTCTATTTAAAGTGAAAGATATCATTCACGTCATTACTGCTTTCTTTTCTCTTTTGCCCAATTTTAATTGGACTTTAGTGTCTCCGCTCTTGTGAGGAAACTAAAGTAGGACAATATCTGATGCTGTCGTCATTTGGTTTTATATCCTGTTAACCTCAACCACTGATATGCAAGTACCTCTCTATTGCTTCTCTTGTAAGATTCTCTGTGGCTCATTATGTTTGGTAATCATGTGAATCTTTTAATGTTCAGTACTCAGTTTAAGTTTCTTTTTCCCTCATCTTGACGTATCTTTGACCACTTCCCGTCTGTCCGTCTCCTTTTCTTGCATTTTTTTTTCTCTGTCTAACTTTCTCCATTTCTTTCCCCACTTTACTTTTGCTGTATATCCTCTTCCTCGATATTTCTCTTTCTCACTCTCTGTCTCTTTCTGTGCACTTTGTCGTCGATATCAACAGTACCCGATAACCGATTCAGTTCGAATTTACCCGAGTGTTTGAAAATGTTAAAGCTATTTAGTGTTTCCTGTGACATTGGTGCAATTTAGTTTCATGGAATTGGTGATATCTGCATGGACACAAAAGTACATCAGTTCCAATTCACATTGATATACATACAATGTGTAGGGTGATTGGAAATAAGCCATTTAATATTTCCTGTAACTTTTTTTGCAATTTGGTGTGAAACATGGAATTTGAGATAAATATCTATGTGAATGCAAAAGTACTTGGTTCCAAATCATGCATGCATAGACCACTGTGAAGATATCTAAGTAGGTCACTTACGATATCATTAAAGGGAACACAAACCCAAAGAGCAATGCAGATTGAGTGAAAGCAGCAACATTAGTACGACACATCAGTGAAAGTTTGAAGAAAATCGGACAATCAATGCAAAAGTTATGAATTTTTAAAGTTTTGGTGTTGGAACCGCTGGATGAGGAGACTAGTAGAGGTTATGAGGTATGAGTGGACAACAATATAAAGAAAATATTAAAAGAAAATGCCACAAAAATTAATTTTTCATGAAAATTACAAATCCATCAACTTGATACTGACATATCTTAAGGGTAGCAATTATTCCCCCTGCTTTCTGAAAGCGGTTAGTCAAGTGCTCTTTCATAATGCTAGAAAAGTGAATTTTGTTGAATTTCCTTTATATTTTCTTTGTATTGTTGTCCACTAATACGTCATAACCTCTAGTAGTCTCCTCATCCAGCGGTTCCAACACCAAAACTTTAAAAATTCATATAACTTTTGCATTGATTGTATATGATTTTCCTCAAACTTTCACTGATGTGTTCTACTAATGTAGCTGCTTTCACTCAATCCACATTTCTCTTTGGGTTTTGGCTTCCTTTAAATCATTCATCTGAGGGCAATACTCTGCTATTAAAGCACTTCATGACAGTTTCGGAGAATGAGGGTCAACTTTCTCTTCAATATTTATCTTCTATGCCACCATGGGCCTGCAAAAGTACATATTCACATTTAGTATCTCCTCAGCTTTCACTGCGCTTTGTAGAGGAATTATTTTAGGATTCTCCTTGAAGTTCTAGGTTAATGCTTTGGCTCACATTGCAGTATTTGTCAATTTGGGTCGTGGCAAGTTTTTGTCTGACCTGGCATGAGAAGGCTTGACTCCAAAGTGAGTCAATATGAAATTTTGTTATGCTACCATATAAAATACCATATGAGTATCTAACAAATCAGGACTTACCTGTTAAGATGATTTCAGGAGTGATTACATTTTGCTACCGTAAAAGTTGTTATTTTTGTGAGGGTTTAATTTTCATGAGTTTTGTGAAGCACTGTTGTGCTGTGAATTTGAGAGCACACAAAAATATGGCCACTTTATTTGCTAGCAGAGTGAATGGACAGGCATTAGTGCACTTACGATAGTCTCGGTGTCAAATCTTTAAAACAAAATCTTGCAAAAATGTCTATGACCTTGTCATTTGTGAAAATATACGTAGGCAAAAATAACAGCTTTTACAATTAGTACCCCAACAAAGAAGAGAGAAAGATGCATTTGCACTCTTCAAGAGGGAAAGTTAGTCTTCTACTCAAGTAGTTTACTAGTCAAGTAGTAAAGTTAGTTGAGTAGTTAGTCGAAGAGTAAAGTGAGTCGAGTAGTTAAGTAGTAAAGTTAGTTGAGTAGTTAGTCAAGTAGTAAAGTTAGTTAAAGGTCCAGTTTACCTTTGGGAATAGTGATTTCAAAAATTTTCAAGATTTCACATTTGATGCATATATATGTGTAGGTCTGTTGTATCACAAAACATCCTACCATATGAAATTTTTGCAATAAAGACTAAAATACGAGGAGATATCAGTGTTTTTCTCAATAAACCGTAACTGTAGACGGTTTAATCTGGAATCATTTTTATTATAACTATTGTTCACATTTTGTATATTTAACAATTCTTAACATCGATTACATGGATTCAAATTTTTACAGTGGTTGTTTCTAGCCCTAACTCACATTTTAGAACCATTTTGAAGCACTAATGCTGGGCTTTTGCTTTATCTGCAAATAGTAAAATATGCCTTTAAGTAGACAGTCAAGAAGTAAAGTTAGTTGAGTAGTTAGTCAAAAAGCAGAGTAAGTTGATCAATCAGTTCATAGAGTTTGTGATAATTAAACCACTGCAAAAAGAAAATTGCATGTCCAGATTTTTCATCTCTGTGACACTGCTCTGTGGTTTTCTGCTGCATTCCGTTGTGTGTGATATTCCCCTTTTCTCTGTATTTGTATATTTTATCATGGTATCCGCCAGTCTATGATTTTCTCACAATGTCCAAACATAAGACAGAAATCAGTCCAAGATTGACAAAGATTTCAAGGTCAAATCAAATTCCTCTGTGACAAGCAATAACACTTCCTACTGCAAAATGTTGTCTCTTTTCATCTGACCTCATCTCCTCTTTTCTCCCTTATGTATACTTTTTCTTAATTTCTGTTTTCCCTCCCTTAGTGTACACAGAGATTTACAAAAAATGAGATAGATGGTTTATTAAATGATCAAATTCAAATTAGCAATAAAATATGATTATGATTACGAGTATGATTGTTATTATTATTATTATTATCATTATTGTTGTCATTATCATTATTAAATATTATCATTATCATCATCATCATCATCATCATTGTTACTTTTATTATCATCATCAAGAAAGAGCGATAGGATGTGTGCCGTAGTATGTTGATAGTTCCATATCTTCAGCTGATGGTGAAGTCCACAGTGGAATCACATACTGTTGAAATATCACTATGGTTACACACCACAATTAAGAGAGTTCAGATTCTAGACTATGTGATTGATTGAGATACATTTATCTTGTGTAAAGTAGCAAGACAATCATTATGCCTTCTATCACTTGAATCCTGCTGATGAAGACTATGAACAATGAAAGCCATTCACCCGTCTGTAATTTGCAAGTATTGGAAAACAAAAGGAATTGTTCTCATAATGACATTAGGAGAACCTTGAGCCATGTAGCTTGATATTATAGACCATTGTCATTCACACTTTTTTTTTTTTGATGTGTGTGAATGTAAACTTTTTCAATAAGCATGATGTCATTATCTTCATGATAGACTAAACGAAAGTGAAAGTCTACGACATTTGGAGATCCTGTGGGTTTCCCATTTGGCGTCTTGACATCAAAGATCCAAACCCCTGTCACCATGCTGTTTGGTTGGTCTTCCTGCTATGCGTCTGTGGTCAGCTGATCGCGATGAGGACAATGGGATGTAATCATTTTGAACATGAGATCGGGATGGATGGGGGGCTGGGGGGAGGGGGAGGGGGAGATATTCTGTCCAATGTGTACAGAGTGCTACAAACCCACTTGCCCACTTCTGTAGCACAACCAATTCTCACTATTGGGCAAGTGAAATAAATTGGATGCATGCTGCATGGTCGAAAGTGTGGCAGTAACCTTGTCAAATGCCTTAAAAAAGAAGGGAAAAAATTTTCAAGTTTTGTTCAAGTGTATTCAGTTCTGTTCAATTCGTGGTATCTCCAATATATTACATACATACTTGCCAACTAGTAAGATTTTATCAGATTCAGTAAGATTTTTTAAGTTAAAAATAGCAAAATCAGATTTTCTGTCAGAGAAATCAGATTTTTATGCCTCCGCCACGAAGTGGTGCCGGAGGCATTATGTTTTCGGGTTGTCCGTCCGTCCGTACGTACGTCCGTACGTCCGTACGTCCGTCCGCTTTCGTTTACGCGATAACTTGAGTAATATTTACTGGAATTTTACCAAACTTGGTCCAAGTATGAAGTATGATGGGGCAACGATTTGATAAGATTTTGGGTGAAATCGGCTAAAGGTCAAAGGTCAAGGTCAAATCTTGAAATTGTATCCGTTTACGCGATAACTCAAGACTGTATGGAGCAAATTTCACCAAACTTTGTTGGAGGATGATGTATGATGGGACAATTACTTGATTAGTTTTTCAGTGAAATCGGACAGAGGTCAAAGGTCAAAGATCAAGGTCAAATCCTAAAATTTATCTGTTTATGTGATAACTCAAAACTGGATGAAGCAGCTTTCACCAAACTTGGTCCAAGGATGATGTATGATGGGACAATTAGTTGAGTAGATTCTAGTGACATTGACAAGAGGTCAAAGGTCAAAAGGTCAAGGTCAAATGCTAAAAATGTTGCTGTTTCCCCCATATCTATGCAATGCCCGCAGTTATTTTCTTGAAACTTAGTGTAGACATGTAGTACTGCGTAACGATTCTCCAGAGAGAGTTTCATGTCATAAGGTCAAAGGTCAAAAGGTCAAAGGTTAGGTGAAAATGTTGCAATATCACTTTTCTCTCAAATGGTTCAATGTATCTTCATGGAACATGGTACATATGCATGTACTGACTGGCAGGGATTATCTAGGGAATTTAGGGGTCATGGGTCAATAGTCAGGGGTTCAAAGGTCAAGATCAACTCCTCAAAATGTTACTACTGTATTTCCCTCATACATGTATACTAGTATATGCAATGATTGCATTATTAGTTTTAAAAGTGTTTAATATATGTACATGTATTACTTGATGGAGATTCTCTTGGAAATTTCCAGCCAGAAGGTCAAAGGTCAAAGGTTAAGGGTCAAAGGTCAGGTTTAAATGAAAAAAAAATATTTTGTACTGTAATTACACTCTTTCTTCATACCTTGAAAATTATACTCAATGCATAAACTTATAATAAGGTCGGTCAGAAGTCAAGTAAAAATTTTCAATTCCCCAAATATGTGTACCTGCACTCTTTAATAGACAATTATAGCAAACCCAGTTCGTGGAAAGTGAACATTCAAGATATTTCTGACAAACCTGTTATTTCGATATTTTGCCAGTTATGTGAAACTGTCATCACACATTGTCAAGACATTGTACTATACACCTATTGGGAGAATCATGCATTATGGCGGAGGCATCAGTCGCCGTAGCGACATTTCTAGTTAAAAGATATTTAGATACACCTTTCATGTGTATTTTCTGAAGATTTGACCCAAAGTAAGATTTTTAACTTCAGTTTGCATATAGAATAAGATTTTTGCAATCCACAGTAAGATATTTCATCTTGAAATGTTGGCAGGTATGTACGTATGGTTTTGTTCGGTGCGGTTTTGCTGCAAAAGCTGTTCTTAACTTTTCAAAATTCATCTTTAGATTTGAGAGTTGTTACATAATTTAGGTAAGAAATTGATCCTGTATTTTCAAACACAATGATGTCTGAACATTTGAGAAGAAATTTTCCAGTGATACCAAACTAAACAGACTTGCTCACCATTCAGATACATACTGTGTAAGGTTGAACAGACGTAGATTCAATCTTTTCAAGTTATAAAAGATACTAAAAGACAAAGCTTTCACCTTTATATATGAAACTTTTTTGGAACGTATATGAAGATTTCAATGAAATCATAAAGTACTTTAAAAATATCTTCTTTTTTTGTGATGAAGAATATGCTTTACGCATGTGAGAGAAGCATTATCATGTAATGTCCAGAGGGAGGGCATTTCATGAAGCGTTTTGTCTGACAATTTGACAGACAAATTTTGCTCTCAGCCAATCAGATGCAAGGATTTCAGGAGCTTATAACAGTGTGTCAGAAAAAATATGTGACCAACTGCTTCATGAAATACCCCCTGGTGTATACACCCCTGGAGGTGGTGCCGTATGTGGGTATCTGGCAATGATTATGTAATAGTAATGGCAGAGCCCTCTGGAAAAGGAAGCGCCGAACAGTAAAGAGGCTAATCATTGATATTACCAGCATATTATTGTTGTGTTCATCATTTTTGTTTTTGTAACTATTGTTATTGTTATAGTTACTTTTATCATCATCATTACTATTATTATCATTTTATCATCTTGTTATCATTAGTTTTACTATTATCATAATTATCATGAGTATTATAAAAATTACAAAATTACAAAACAGGGACACAGGTACCATTTAGTACAGTACTTGAAGTTACATGAAACTTTTCTCACACTTAAAGTGTACCAATACCCTGGAAATCAAATTTGTTTACAGCTAGAATGCATAAAAAACAGCCATAATTCACCTGTGATAGCCCCTAAAAGTATACATATTTCAATAATTCAGATCATATCTCTATAGATAATAAATTAGCAATTGTGCTCTGCGCGTTTAAGGTGTACTTCGCAAGCGCCGGTACTAATGTATGAGCGTTCTTGCTATATGCGTATTAAACTCCATTAAATAAGAATTAGAGTGACAAATAATGTTAATATTTTGCAGAGGGCATGTCTCAGAGATATTTTACAAATATATCAAACGTGATACTCAGGGTATTGGTACACTTTGATAATGATATAATTTTGTTTTTCATTCCTATTTGTATTTTCTCATTTCAGCCAATTATACAGAGCTAAAGGTTCTAAAGGCTTGTTTGAGGACATAGACTGATTAGATCAAGCGTTACCCGAGCTAACAATGTAGCTGCTTTCCCACCCCACCCCCTACTCCATCAAACCAGTTTTTTATCTGGTGAGTATGATATTGTTTGTTTGTTTTTTGTCTACTTCTCCTTTTTTTTTCCAAGACACTTACTGACGCTTTGAGAGATTAGTTGTTTTGCCAGTGGGAATGTGCATACAGTGGTGTCACAAGAGTGTAAACCATTCTAGCTGTACAGTGGAGTTACACCGGTATGTGTAGGTGCCTGCATCTACGGTTACAGCTCGTTATTCTGAAGGTTCGTTATTCCGAAGGCTCTTTAGTCCGAAGATTCGTTATTCCGAAGGTTCGTTATTCCGAAGGCTCTTTAGTCCAAAGATTCGTTATTCCGAAGGTTCGTTATTCCGAATTTCATTTTCGGATTAATGAATCTCCGGAATAACGAACCTTTGGAATAACGCCACAAATGTTCGGATTAACGAACCCTTTTTCATTTTCGGATTAACGAACCTCTAGGTATAGGGAATTTGCGTGTTTCAGATCAATGAACCTTCGGAATAACGAACCTTCGGAATAACGTACAGCATCCACATCTACAACTCGTGCACAAGTTTCCTCTGTCTCTTTTAGTATGTGTTTTTGTAATGAAGTATTAGCTTCGATACATTGTTTTTGGTCTTTGATTTGAAATTGTTGTGGGTATGATTTCAGGAGAAATTAACCAGTTGAAGACGGACTGATTTTGCTACAATTTCCCAATGACTCTAGCCCAAGTATACTCGGGACTCGTCCTCAACGGGTTATTAAAGTAGACATAGAGTGTACATTCGTGTATAGCAGTTGTGCTACAGACGATGGTGTAATATAAAGCGTTGTGAAACAATATGTTAAATTTCTATACAAATTTAATTATTGTGTTACATGTACAGTATATGGGTTTTCCCCCAAATCTGGGCTGAATGCTTAGAGAGCAATATTGTATGTTAGCCAGCATGTACTACATCCTTTAGCAACCACAAAGGTTTTGTAGGATCTGCATTTCATTAGTTATGTTATGTCAGGGGACACAAAAGATATGTTTAAAATCATTTGTTGCCTTTGGTCATGCAGAAGGTAACATGAATGTCACCCAGTAAAGATGTTACAATACCAAGTATTTGCAATCAAGCACTGATTGTTTTCAAAATGTTAAGCTCAAAGATGCCAGGAATGCTAAGCTCTTTTGCAGCTCTTCTTTATTTTTACAAATTGGAACATTTTACAACAAAATTTCAAAGATGACCTCTGAATAGAGAATGAAGGTTTCAACATGTTGCCTATTAATTACTGATGCATTTTGCTTCACATACAAAGCAATTTGTATTTTTAAAATTTTTCTTTTAAAGTCAACACATCTCCCTGTTAGCTCTAAAGGGTTAAGTAGGCCAATTTGCCATTATGTCTGATAAAACTTAAAAATGTTTTCCAATGAAGGATTGTAGAACAAGTGATTAAATCTACCTGATCCTACTAAAAAAAAAAAAAAAAAATAGGGGGGGGGGAGGAAAAATGACAACATTTGGAATCCAGTTTGCATGAAGAAGTTGCTGCTGTGTTTCTACCAAGTGTTGGGCAAGCTCTATGGCTGTCTGGGCCACCTTTGCTTTGCACACCTGAAAGGGATGGTACAGTATTGGTGGAAGTGAGGATTTGGCTTTAAACTTTTTGCGAGATACCAAGAAACCACTTATGAAATGGTACAGAGCATGCCATTCTAAGAGGAATCAAAGTTTATTTGATGAAAATCGGTCTTGGAATGGCTGAGACATCCAAAAATAAAGTAAAACAAAGCGATCGTAATAAAATGTGGGTCCCACAATTAATTAGTATCGCTCTGTTTTGGGTATCTCAGCCATTTCATAACCATTTTTTGTCAAATAAACGTTGAATTCCTCTTGGAATTACATGCTCTTTCATATTTCATAAGAGGTTCCTTATTATCTCACCCAAAAATGTTAAAAACCTGAAGTTAGGTCTCAACCAAAACTATATAAGCCCTTTAAACCATGTCACACCTTCTCCAGTGCCATAGCCTTGAGGAATAGTGTAGCCATTAAAAGACCTGATGGCTGCAAATGAGAAGGCTCTGTGATGTGCCAAGTCATGGCCAAATATCCAATGACTGTGAAGATGTTGGATACGACAAATAAGAAGAAGCTAATGAAATGTGTGTGAAATACTGCACATACTTGAATAGTTTATGTAGTCCTGAATCTTTGGAAATCTATGTCTTTTATATTTACATCAAGATTCTGTCAAAAAGAAAAAAAAAAATCATGTCCAGAAAACTATATTCAAGGGGTTAGTGATGTAATACAAGCAGATGAGGTGAAGTCAGTCATCAATATCCAGTGGAGAAGGCACTATAAAAATATCCACCATTCTGACATCATTGGTTTTCATGCATTAGTGCATTTCACTGGATGGAATGCGAACACATTCTCCTACAAACTGATTTCCCCGAATTTGCAATTGATGACCCCTTGCAGGGCAGGTAACCAGGACATCTTTAATGCCAAATTACCCCTGTCCTAATTCCCTCGCTAATTAATTGCCTCCGTTAAAATGCAGCAGACTATGTGTTTGTGTGTGTGCACTTTGGGCACTGGTATAGTATGTGAGAATGTGTTTGTGTGTTTGTTGTGTGTATGTGTGTGTGTGTGTGTGTGTGTGTACTTTCTGTTTAGAGAAGGATAGAAATAAATCGGGGAAGAAGGGTATAAATAGAATTATGCATCTAATTAGGATCAGTTCTGGTCTCCTCTGTTGTTTAATACAAGGCCATTCCAACACGGCCTTGCAAAACAAAGCAGGCCCTTCCAGGAAGGTGACGTGCGTGAATGCGCTGTGAATAGCAGTGGTAGTCACTACTATGATATCCTTCATGCTGTAGCTTTACACAACTTTGTCAAGGTCGTTGCTGCGTGCTATCACCTCCCGCCTACACTGTTTTGAAACTCATTAAAGCTTATTGGTACCGACATCCAGAGTTGTAGGTGTTTGAGAGACGGAAGAGGAAGTAATGTACTGATGTTAGATCTGAGTGCAATGTTGTTTATTCCTGTTCTCATTTTGTTGTTGTTGTTGTTGTTGTTGTTGTTTACCAGAAGAGTCTGACGTGATTATGTAACCCTCCACCCCCCTCCAATTTTCATATGTCCGCTTCCAGTAAATTGAACGTGTCCGATTAGTGGGCAGTTGACTTGAATCCTTTTG
The DNA here is from genome assembly GCF_964275005.1 of Diadema setosum. NCBI lineage: Eukaryota > Metazoa > Echinodermata > Echinoidea > Diadematoida > Diadematidae > Diadema > Diadema setosum. The sequence goes on along the minus strand of NC_092697.1, from coordinate 35,809,052 downwards.
TAAATCACCACTAACCAGATACTGTATCTTGATTGGGATATCCGTCATGAGCAGAAGGATAACAATGCAAGCATTGTGTTAGAGCTTCATTAGGAATACCCCATGAATGACGTGCCTATTTTAAAGGTAATATGTGCCTTTTGCAAGCATCCATCCCCCTATGAAAACACGTTTTGGCTGAGGATAGCGATGTTATACAGTGTACTCCTGTTATAACGAACACGGTTATAACAAAATTCCGGTTGCAACGAAATGAGAAAATTTAGGCTGCAGTATTATCGGCTCTACATGTCTTTTACTGTTTATTTGTTCGGTTATAACAAAATTTCAGCATAACGAAAGAAAATTGCCAGTCGCAAGGACCTCGTTATAACCGGAGTCCACTGTACTGAAGCACTCATACCCTGACAGATGATTCAGAGTTCGGTCTAAGATATCATTCCATCACCTCAATAGATCATGCAAACTACTGTATTAGCTGTTATTTTCTAGTACATATATTTTCGCGAATGACAAGTCACAGACATTTTCCCGAGATGTTGTTTTCGCGAATTGACACCGAGGCTATTGTAAATGCGCTATTACCCTAGCAAATGCCGACATATTTGCATGTTGTTCAACTCACAGTTGAACTGTGATTCATGAAATTTGCGAAAATTAAACACTTACAAAAATACCAGCTTATATAGTACCCTCCAAGTTGACAGCAACAGCTAGTTTAAGGCATTTCCCAAATCTTCTTTAATTTCTTTCAAATGCTTTTAAGGTATCTGTTTATCACCATCAGAAAAAAAAAGGAAGAGGTCTGCTGTATGTACTTCATCCAGTGGTGTGACGGACAACTGGCCAGTGTGACATCCTGTAAAACACAATAATGTCAGTAATTGGAGCCGACGGCCTTTTTTGTGGCATGAAATGTTCGTGAGTTGCCTGTAACATTCACTGCATGTGGTGTAGACAAGAACTTTCGCGTGCATTTTAATCTTGGCTCTCGTGAAATTTGCGAAATTAAAATGCATGTGAACATTCCTTGTTTTACAGTACCCATTGCTGCTTGAAATCCTCATGATCTGTTATAGGCTACAGTATGTCCATGTGACACCCCCCCCCCCCTTCCATATTTACTTCATCATCTCTCTCCAGCCTCACATAATATTCACATGAATTTAACCATAAATGGGAATTTCCTTGTTATAAATGCAGATTCAATGAATGCAGTAATATATAGAAAAAAAAATCAATAAAGTTTAGGGGAAATCAGTTGATCTAGAGGAAGAGCAGAATATTAAAGGAAAAATATGACAGAAATTACACATATTTTTATTTTTCTTAGCAGAATAACAGAGTACTTTGCTTACCACCTTCAGAAGGCAGGGAGAATGTTATTACCCATAACACTGATATGTCACTATTAGCATGCCAAGGGAATGTGTACTTTCCATTGAATAGTGAACATGGCAGGAATCTTGTTTACACATGGTATTTTTCTACTATTTCTATTATTGTGACATCACAAATTGTTGTCTTCACTTTGGTTAATGTTGCCACGTAGATCTTAACCAAAGCTTGAAAAATGCATAACTTTTAAATGGGCAGTCTGATTTTACATCAGATTTCCCCAATCATGTGTTCTATTGATATTTTGTACTTTTCTGGATTCATATAATCCACATGCAAATTTTGGGTAAATTTCCATTAAATTACGAGTAGGCAGATTCCTGTTTCTCACCATGCATGGATGAAAATCATGAATCAGTTGTGTTGTAATCACTCACATGCTTGATTAGTTCTCCAAGATGAACGTGTTCCAGCAACTGCATAGGTTTTTGTTTTTGTTTTTTGAAATGCTTTGTTTCGTGATGTGTCAAATGAGTGAATAATGCAAAAAGTTTTTCTTGTTTGCTGTGAGGGAAAAAAAAATGCTTTTTCGCCTTGATGAGATATTTTCCTCGGTGGGGATCTTCCGTTCTGCGTTAATAATCGAGAGAAGTAATTTCAAACAAACAAAACAGGGATTTGTGTGTGTGTGTGTGTGTGTGTGTGTGTGTGTGTGAAATTACTGGGAGACAGTATAATTTAAGGTTTAACATGATTTTGTGCATCAGTACAACCACATTGGCAGACAAATTTGAAAAGATAATCAATGCTGTCACAATTTGACAAACTTTCCATTTGCTGGTCCATCCAAATGTAAAGTACTAGTACTCCTTTTATTTTGTTTTTTTGTTTTTTTTATTTTTGGGGGGATGGGGTCGAGAAATCAGCAACTATAAATTCCCTCCCATCCACAAAGTCTGAATTACTAAATCATTACTATATTCAATAGAAAAATGTCATGTGGGAGATTCTCTCTTCTTCTTGAATTCAAATATAGAAATGGGAAATTTAGCAAAGCTTTCTTTGCCAACAAATGGTGGGCGTAGCAGCCATAGTATCACCACCTTGGCTACCCATACTTTGGATGTGCTCATTGTAACCATTGGACAATATCCTGCGACTATTCAGGAAGAAAAATGTGTGAAATCTTGAAGTAATTTTTCTTTTTATGACCACTTTTAATTAGACTTTTATTGATATCTGGAATTGACAGGAGACTGGAATGGTCTTTTTTTTTTGGGGGGGGGGGGTGGAAGCTTATAGTTATTTTATTTCAAAATGAAAAGGAAAAGTATTTTTGCATAATGACTTTCAAACTTGCCTCGTCTAGACATGTTTGATAGGCGGTACATTTTTTTTTTTCTCTGTTTACTACAATTTTACGGAACTTTAGTTACAGTTTTTAAACCCACGTTGTCTGTCAAGTTTTGTCATGTTCATATAGTTGTTGTTGTTGTTGTTTGTTTAATTTATTTCCTGTACTGTTTTGTGTTGACAGTGTGTTTGTTTTTTTTTTCTACCGGAATTTGTGAACTGGCAGAGGCGAAATGCCGTGAGACCGTTATAGTTCGGAGAAAGGATTTGCGTTCGTCCGTCGGCCCCGGGAGACTTGACGTATTTTAGCTGCACGCTTTCCTTCCCGAAGGCGGAACAGGAAGCGGTGGTCAGTCAGTTACTAATTGTAGCTCTCGTGTTTTGGGCGACATGGGAGTAAAATGTGTTGTGCTCCTGGCAGCAGGAAATGGCCCGTCTGCCGACATTGCACAAAAATATGTGCTATGTAATGGATACCAACCAAATCAGATATACTTGCATGATTTCTGACCATGTTATTAATCCAAAATGCTTAACTCCTGAGGTGTGATTGAGTGAATGGTGTACGTCAATTCAAATGTGCATGTACAGTGGCGGATCCAGAGAAGTAGGTAGCATCAGAAATGTTCTTTTCGCCTCCCCTTTAGAGAATTCCTGGATCTGCCTCTGATGCAGATTTCATAATTACTCTTCAATCTTGTCTGACGTAGAAACAGTCAAATGCAAAACCAAGGAGGTATCAAAACCAAATCCATCTCTTAAGATAGAACTAGAGGAAGTAGTGTGTATTCTTAACTTGGCACAAGGCCAAAAGTGGTTGTTAGTTAAACAAAAAAATTACACTTATTGGTACTTATACTTCCGTGCATTTGTGACATTTTCAGAGTCTTCTCTTCCTTTTTTTTAAAGCAGAATATCTCTGTATTTGTTGAATTGTCATGAATTTGAGAATGACAAGAATACCTGAAAATTAATCTTAAACAGTTTTTTTCATTGCTGCCATTCTTTAATGTTTGTTGCCATCCTTTTATCTTTGTTTTGTTTTTGTTTTTAACTTTGCTGTACACTTGTTGACCCGGTACTTCTCTAGTTCCGTATGGTGACCCGTGTCTAGCTCCATTAACGCCCACTCCACATGAGTGTGTTTTTATGCACTTGCAGAACCGTGGTTAAATCATCAACTGTGTTTGTGTATTACACTGATCCACCGGTGCTCGGAAGCACTCCGGCATGGTTTTTGGGCAAATGCTAGAGCATTGTTATACTAGGATTTGAATGCTTCCAGATTTTAGCTGATCAAGAAGTTTTGGACATGATGTGTTTATGAAAAAACCGAACTGAATATTAAATTTTGAATTTGAGGTGTAGAGATATTATTTAAGGCTTATAGTTTATTGCAACATAATTTCAAATTCAGATTTTCTTTTCATATTTTTTTTTGTATGTGTGATTGTGTGTGATGGAACTTATATCTGTTTATGTATATGTATACCATGTGTCTGTTGCCATGCAACGATGAACTGATTGGATTTGGGGTCATAATTTCAAAAGTCACAAGGTCAAAATAAATGGCTGAATGTTCATGCTTGAAACAATAATTCAGGAAGCACTTGATCCAATGCTGTTACACATATTACAGAAATGTGATATGGTAGTTCTCATCTTTGATAATCATGGTGATAAAGTTTGAAGGTCACTGTCTGATGATATGACAATAATATTTGATATAAGCCCTTGCCTGGTATAGTTTGGTCAAACTTGGTAAAATCAAGAAATGCTTGACTAATATGACATCTGTAGACATCTGGGTAAAGTTGCTTTTTTGTAGTTTGTATAGTATTAAAAAAAAATCTTGTTTTTCTGGTTATAGCTCCAATCTTTTGCTGAAATGAGTATGAATAATTTATCCTGAAGTTGAGCAACTGTATATATACAAGTGGTATATATATCATTAATTCCATACAAATTTGTTTATTTATTTCATCAATTATTAATTAATTGATTAATAATTAATTGATTAATCAATTTATTCATTTATTTATTTATTTATCTATTTTATTATTTTTGTATAATGGACTGATAGTGAAGTCTGAAGGCATTGTATTATATCAGTTGTAAGGGGGGGGGGGGGTAGGTGAAGTGGCAATACATTCCAAATTGCCGTCCAAGTTGTAATAGTAATGATGTTTTAGTTTGATTGTATTTTGGTACATTTTTTATTTGAGGTCAATTTGTAGTGTAGGTTAGTTCATTGTTTGTACTTTGTTTTGATATTCATGACATTTTTGTCTGTACATATGTGAGCAGGGCCTCTTGGTGGAACATTTAAAGGGTGTGTACAGTTCTGGTCGAGTCGAGAATTTAGCTTTTAACACTTTGCGAGATATTCAGAAACCACTCTATGAGATGTCAAAGAGCATGCAATTCGAAGGTGTATCAAAAGTTTATTTGATGAAATTTGGTTTTGAAATGGCTGAAATATCCAAAAACAAAGTGGAACAAAGGGATCCTAATAAAGTTGTGGCCTGTCGCCTTTTATTACTATCACTTTTTTGGATATCTCAGCCATGTGAAAACCGATTTTCATCAAATAAACGTTGAATCCTTCTTAAAATTACATGCTCTTCATATTTCATGAGAGGTTTCTCATTATCTCACTTGGGAATGTTCAAAACATGAATTCCCACCCCAACCACTACTGTACACTCCCTTTAACAAACTGAAAGATCTACCCTACTAAAAAGAATATTGAAATGAATAAAATATGAAATAAACTGTGATCAGCCGGATAGATATGCGCCCATTTTTTTCCACCTAGAATGCTTGAATTATGGTAGCTGTGCTCTGATGATGTCAGTGATATGATGTCACATTATTTACACCTTGGGAGAGAGCACTTCTTCCCTGAATGACAGTTAGTGAGGGGTTGCTAGGCAACGGCCGAGCAGCAGATGAGAGTATCTTAGTAGCAAGCCATACAGGGGACTCTTAAAGGAAATTCCATTCTGATGATGTGAAATATTTTGGCACACACAGAACCTATCCACAGAGGAGGACATGCAGAAATGTATTACTCTTATTATTCAATGTATTACCCTTATTATTTTTCTGCAGGTTTGAAGAAAAATTTATTTTGAGAGAACAATTCAATGATGACTTTTTGTTCACAAATGGAGTTGAGAGCTGCTCAAGATCACATAGAGTTGCCAAAAATTTTAACAGTTACAACTTTTTTTTGAATGTCCAAAATTTTTCCCAAAAATTTTCGCCGATTTATACATACTTCTCTGGGTTTTGTGACACCATCCAACGCAGCATAATGCCAGGATGGACTTTCCCGTTATCAGGGAATAGTTTTTACGTCACTCTGAGAAGGATTTGAAGTATGACGTTGCAGGTGACATATACACTCACTCATTCGAGTTTCGTGTCTCAGTGATTTTTTTCATCCCTCAAATTTTATTGGGCACTTGATGGATAGCGAAGGTACATGGGTTTAGTAGCGAGCTTGATGTCTCAGCATAAATGTCTGAGAAGCGAGTGATATAAGAGAATTTCTGTCCCATTGTGGAAACCTTGTTTACATGCGATGTTGTGCAGCATAGGAGGTGTAAGTGTTTTGAATCCATCCTTACATGCTGTCTATGCCTTTAAAACATAAACACACACAAAAAAGAGAAGAAAATGGGGAGACTAAATTAAATATGAAGAGAATTTGTTCAATGATTGTTTCTATATTCTCTACTTCAATGCCAACCATGTTCAAATTGGCTCAGTGAATATAATATGATCAGATAAGCAGAACCATATGCTTCGTTGAAATCATACCAGGGCCCCGTTTTATCAAATGGATTTTAAATTACCTTACCACTCAGGCTGCCATAGACGTATGATAGAAATCAACTATATGATCAGTTATAACTCTTCATAAAACAGGACCCTGAATTGACAAGATAAGTTTTGTCAAACTTTTCACATGTTTTTATTATCAGTAGTGACATTAGTAGCGACCACATATGAAAATCACAATACTTGTATGATTGATCAAACACTTGATTTAAAGAACAATATATGAAGCCCAAATGAGTCGAATGAGTGAATGCATCAACATCAGTGAAAGTCACATGACACTGCGAGCTGTAGTAGTCTTTTCATCCAGCTATTGCTGAACTAAAACTTTAAAATTGCAACTTTCAAACTAATCGTCCGATTTTTGCTGAAGTTTTACTGATATGGTCTAGTAATATTGCTGTATTCACTCAATCCACAAGTATATTTGGGTTTCTGTTCCCTTTAAATACTAATTTCAGGTATTTAGCAGAGTTGGGAGGTAGTATCATAGACTCTTCTTACATGCTTGTGTGGTTGCCATTAATATACTATTCCAGTGAAAAGAAATAATTTAACTTAAAAATTCCACAAGGTCCTAGTCTAGTTGTGGTTTGATCGATGCAACTTTTATGAATCTGTGTGTTTGACATGTATTCTGTGATTGAGGCCTATATGTACATGGTGTGGATTATTAGTAAAATGTAAATAACTTTGTTATATTATTTTTGTAGAAGATACTGTAAAACGAGGAATGTTTACGTGCATTTTAATTTCGCGAATTTCGCGAGAGCCAAGCTTTACGAAATTAAAATGCACATGAAAGTTCTTGTCTACACTATACGCATTGAATGTTAGAGGCAACTCGCGAAAATTTCACACCATGAAAAAGGCTGTCTGCTCCAATTCGCGAAAATTTCATGTCGCGAAAATATTGTGTTTTACAGTATACATCACAACATGTTTCATTTTGTAGTGCATTTTGCTAGATGTATATATATTTTTTGATAGGTTTGTGTACATAATATGTTCATTCCCATCCATTCTTTTCTTTCATGCCATCAATTGTGTGTAGTCATATTGTGCATATTGGAGTATGGTATTGTAAAAATGCTGCGACTTCACTGTTTGCTGTGGTGGCTTTTATTCAAATAAAACTTTTCATAGTCTGATATAAAAATCCCCAACTACCAACATATCAGTAGAATATTGAAATAGCATTTGTAAAGAAGGATGTGCATTGTTCTCTTTTGTGGCGCCCATGCACAACGGAAGAATTGCAAGTCAAATACATATTGTATTAAACACAAGTTGACAGCAGGGTGTGGAAGATGATCAATGCATTTAGGAAGCAATCATGTGACTAAAATTTATTGTAAATATCATGTGACTGTATCATGGCTATCATGTGACTTGAGTGTGTCTGTTTGGGGGTGGGTGGGGGGGGGGGGGGACAATCAAGCACATTCCTGAATGCAATGAAGGGCTTGGTTGTGACAATATGGTTTGATATTCTTTGTTGCTTTTTTTTTTTTCATCTTTGGATGAAGTAACAGATTCCATAAAAGTTTTTGTGAAGAAAGGATTAAGGAGAAATTCCACTGTTGCTTTTTTTTGCAATATTTTCTACCCTCGTTTGTTTGTTTGTTTATTTGTTGTTGTTGTTGTTTTTTTTTGGGGGGGGGTGCAAAATATATAGCAGGTGTCATGAAAAATTAATTTTCTTCCCAATGGTACTAATACACGTGTCTATTGCATGAACGGTAAGAAATACTTTTTTTTCCCATCAAGAATGTGCTTTTTCACCCGTCAAAATACTGCAGTTCTGTTTACATTGTGTTATACTTTGCATGCAGAAACTATGTGGCATGAAAAATACTTTGATTTTATTGTTCCATCTTACAAGCATGGTTAATTCATCACTTGCATTATGGAAAGTTGGTTAGAGTCTCACCCCTAAAGTCATACTATGTAATTTATTGAAAAAATCTCTGAATTTATCTCATTCCTCTTTCCTTTGCTTGCCAAAGAGCTGAAAATTCCCTCCACTGTGCAGCTCCATGAAGACTCCAAAAACATGGAAAAGTTTGAGGTGCTAAACATAAATTTCAAAACAAAAAAAAATCAAAAGATTCAAAATCAAGATTTAAATGATAACCAACTCTGCACATGTTCTGAAAGTTGTTTAATACACTTAATGAATATCAGCGCTTTCAAACATACTGCAGAAATAATATTTTGTTCAATGTTGATGAACAGAAATTGACCAAGTAGTAAAAAAAAAAAAAGAAAACCCACACACACACAAAAAAGATTTTGCAAAAGAATATGATGCAATGATAACAGTTTAATCTGTCTTCAATACAAGAAATAATGAGGATCAGAAAAAGAAATCCTGCACACCACATTCCATAAGGTGCGACAGAATTTTTTATGATAATGCCTGGCTTTTTATTATTCTGTTGCTATGTAATCATTTTCATAGTGGGGTACGTAAAGGGTTGCAAACTTTGCAAATGGAAATGAAAACAAAGGGAGAACGAAAAGTGGGCAGATGGTAGACTTTGACAAACCATATGGGGGTGTGTGTTTGCCCTGAATGATGACCTGTTCTACATCACCGCAAACAATCAGAATCTCTTCTTTTTTTTTGGGGGGGGGGAGGGAACGACTCGAATCTACACTGGCTAAATGAAATCACGGGGAGTCTCACTCTTATAGAGTAATTCCCCCTTGATCGTTGATCACCGTGACCTTGAAATCATCATGTCAGAATTCCACAAACTGCAATATTTGTCAATGGTAGACTTGATTCTTTGTGCTGCCCTTCAAGCCATTTGGGGTTTTACCCGGTAATTGCAGTATTCGTCATGTGTCATGCATGCCTAGACATGCGTAACAAATCAAATGAAATATGCCATACACATATTCATGCAGTCCTAAGTACATGATTAGGAAAAATTTTTGTCAATGCAATTGGATATTCTGTACTCTTTATGTATACATTTTTGTTTCCTTTTTTTTTTGGGGGGGGGGGGAGTGGAAACTGATGGAAGGAAATTCATCCTTGTAGTTAGCCACAACCCCTGTGTTGCAAATCACTTTTGGCAACCTCCTGACCTTTTGCTAGTGTATGTTATTTTCTGATGATTCATAAGGTCCTATTTTCATGATATATCAAATGTTAATTTTACAAAAGTGCATCATTCGATTGAACTCACAGTCTTAGGGAATGTGACCTATTTTTGTAAATCTTTCTTACTTGAAATACCTATAATTGATAAGACAATTTTTTATTGAAAGTACAAGGGCAGTTGTAATGGAATACATTGTAGTTCATGACCAAGTACTCTGGACTTTGAAATTGGTATATTGATAGAACAAAAGGTTTATTTAGACTTTCTTATCATGTACTCTGCTTATGGCACTGTGTAGTCTGCATTTTAATATTGATCACAAGCAGAAAAAGACTGAAATTCACTAGAATCAAAAATTGCCAAGAATTGAAAGACTCGAGGTTTGGGGAGAGAGAGAGAGAGAAAGAGAAAGAGGGAAAGAGAATGGAAGATATGAATCCCATTTACACAACTACCAATAGTCACAATTTTTTGCACTGTGCAAAAATAGTTATTTTATGTGCATGGACATGATAATTACAGCTTTAAGTGAGATTCAAACTATGATCCATGCACTACTTAAAGTGTAACATTTCCGAAATATTTTTTTCCCCTGAATACCACTAGTCGCAATTATTTGCAGTGCAAAGTGTGTATGAATGATGCGTGTGAAAGGGTGCCTTTATTATATCCCATAATGCATGGCAAATGTTAGATACTTTGAGCCAAAGTGGGGTCAAAATGTGAGACCCCCTCTTGTGCAGTTTTACCACCCTTGACCCAGTGCGATTTGGGTTGCAATTTTTCTTCTTGAACTGATGTAATTTAGATCACTTTTTTTTTTTAATCTATGTAAGTGTGAACAAGTGTGCAAAGAACAAACAAAACAAAACAAAACCCAATTTGAGTAGTGATTTGAATCACACTTTTTCATTGTGTGCCCATAGGGTCAGTAAAATGGGTCAAGAAACATCAATACGAAGAAATTTAATAAAGGAGAAGAGTATGAGGGAAAGTGAAAGTACATAGAAGGGAGACAGGAGGAATTCTATATCAGTATTTATAATAGATGGGAAAAGTGTACCGAAAGTGAAAGTCTTTCTGTTGGAGGGCTGTGAGGCATCTTGCTGCAACACCGGCAAGTAAAATGCGAGAGGGGTTCAAGATTTGAAGATTGAGAGATTAGTGGTTGGGAGAAGTTGCAAACTGAGTTTGACAGTTGTAGGAAGTTGAGGAGATTGTCATTGGCTGTATGTGGGACTAAGGAAGAACACGGGAAATGTTGTGGGTAAAAAGCGTTAAGTGGAGGGTCTCATTCACTGTTCCACTTTATTAGGGCGGGGGTTGGCCGAGGCGGGCTTCGGAAGAGCACCCAAATGTGGCATTTTACGACCAATTCCCACCTTACCCCAACATGGATACTAAAACAGAGATTGTTGTGATGGTGATGCAAGTGTGACTTTCAGTGCAGGGGATAAAAATCTGTTAAAATTCTGACTTATTACAACTTTGTGCCTTATTCTACTGGCCTTAGGTGTTTGAAAATATGTGTATGCTGCATTTAAACCGCTTTGATTCAAGTCCCATCTGTCAGAAGAATGATGAAAGATATGTTGAAAAAATATAAAGGATGTTGATATATTTGTGTGTATTTGTTTCACAGTCATTTATTCATGCATCTACTCAATCAATTACATATTGTCAGGTGCTGACTGAGATATCTAATTGATGTTTCTTTAAAGTGATATTTCTACTTATGTATCTCTTGATATATTGTTCAATGCATTGCTGGCAGATTGTATTTCATTCTCTTCTGGGATTCGATTGGATTGGTAGTCAGTAAAGCTACGTGATTAGTTACAAATGTATGTTCAGACGGTGAGGATAAGCTAACTTTGATGATAAGTTATATGGGGCGCCAAGTGTCGCACAGTCAATTTCCTAATGAAATTGACCATGCTTCGTCAAAGAAATGATTGACTTCATAAGTAAATTGACCATGTAACACTTGGCGCCCCATAGAATTTATCCTCGAGGTTAATTATCACTGTATGAATGTTAAATTATGACCACAAGTGGAAGTGGAACATTGCAATGTATTCAAAAGTATTGTCCTCTGCTTTGGCCTTAAAGGACAAGTTCACCTTCATAAACATAAGGATTGAGAGAATGTAGCAATATCAGTAGAACACATCATTGAAAGTTTGAGGAAAATCAGACAATCCGTTCAAAAATTATGAAGTTTTTGTGCAGTCACCGCTGGATGAGAAGACTACTGCAGCGTATGATGTCACATGAGTACAACAATATAAGGAAAATATAAAGAGAATTTCGCAAAATTTCATCTTTTGAAAAAAGTACACATTCCCTTGACTGGTTACTGACATTATGTTATGGGTAATATTATTCCCCCTGCCTTTAGAAAGAGGCAAGTCAAGTGCTCTTTTATTATGCAAAAAAAATGAAAATATGTTGAATTTTCTTTACATTTTCTTTATTATACTGTTGTACGCATATGACATCACAAGCTGTGTTAGTCTCCTCATCCAGCAGTTCCAACACAAAAATTTTAACAATTCATAACTTTTGCATCGATTGTCAAATTTTCCTCAAACTTTCACTGATGTGTTCTACTAATATTGCTGCATTCTCTCAATCCTTATGTTTATGAAGGTGAACTTGTCCTTTAAGCTGAAAAGTGTTTTGATCTTGCTTACCCATAATGCACTGCAAATCAAAGCTGCCCCCTCTGATGTTGACAACCTTTGATGTTCCCAATCCACATGAATGGAAATATTTTCTTCTTTGGCGTCATAACACATTGCACCTTTGACCGAATTCAACCACTGAGAAATTGCGAAGTCATGCTCCGAGTTAATATTGTTATGAAGAAAAAAAAAATTGTTTGTAACGTTCCCTTTCCCCGAATATCGCACCTGGAGGTTGGACTCAATCAGCCAGAGAGACGAAATGGCAGTTTGTGCAAACAATGTGTTTGCATGTTACGTCTCACTGGCCGTGTATGTTTCTGTGCCCTGGATTTGCCTAATCTCCAGCAGAGATCTGGTTTGTTTGAGGGTTTTTTTTTTCCCCCTTCCTAATCTCTGCTCATCTCATATATGACTGGACTGTACAAAGGATCCTTCAATGTAATGGCAGCACATAGGCAAATTCAGAATTAGGTGTATTAATAGTATTACCTCCGGTGGTTATTTGCGTTCCTCTCAATCGTTTGTACAGTTTTGTATACTATGAGTATTGTCCCACATCCGCACCCACACAGAATAATTCATGATTATGTATGCACCTTTATATTCAATGGTCTGGTGTTCCCATTTTCTTCCAACCACCACCACCAGTGCACCACCCCACCCCACCCTGTCTCATCCTCAGATACCTGATTTGATATGTGGTTGTTTAGTCTGCATGCTAATACAATGCTAACATGAAACATTTTTTTTGTATGTTTTATTAAATCATATCACAAACATGATCAAATGATTTACAAATGATTTGTAATGATAACAAAAGAAAAGAATAAAACACAAAAAAAGGAAAAAAGGTGACAAGATGTTGAAAATAACCTCCAATATCGAGTAAGTATTACACGTGTATGAAGCCACCGATACAATGAATAGACTACTTACATAAACTTAAACAAATATATTATCACAAAAAGGGAAACTTACCTGAACATTCAGAGGTTCAGTGAACATTGCACCAAGAAACTTGCTTCAATTATTCAATGGTTTAGTATCCTATATATTTTACCAAGAAAAGGGATTTTTGTGCATTCTACCAAGAAACTTTAGTAAACATATCATGTCTCAGCATATATTCTACAAAGCAACTTGACAGAATATTTACTGGAACAGTGCATTTGCTATAGTTAGCACAAAAATAGAAGCTGGCAAATATTTTTGCATACCATATGTTCCAGTAATTAGTGTCCTGATTCCGCAGAATTAAAAACATGTGAAATTCATCCTACCAGACCGAGCGTGAAAAATTACATGTGCCAAAATATCCTCTTTTACAGTAGTTTGGCTGTCCGTAAGGCCTCCTGTGCTCTAGCTGTCAAAAGTTACATTCACACAGAAGCTAATTGTTAATGGTAGCTAATCATCTATAGACGCGGTCAGACTAGCAAAAGATCAAAAATTTTAAGATCGCGAAGTTTGGGCTATTGGTACGTGCGCAAGCAAGAGTGTGCTGTCCAGTGGCTAGTGGCTGTGACATAACAATGCACATCTGTACTTGACAATGGCCTCGCACTTCGGAGGCACCGCCCACAAACTGATCAAGAAGTTTTGCGGGAAGTTCGCACAAAGTTTGCGGTCACACTGGCAAAACTTTAAGGTCTTAAAGATCGCGATCTTAAACTTCTCGATCTTTTGCCAGTCTGACAGTGCCTAATGATTAGGTCTTGCCCCTTAGATTATGATACGCATCCACATGATACCTTTATTTCAAGATTGAATTTTCGAGCAAGAGTTTCACATGATGATTAAACCATAGAAATGCACCTTTACATACACACAGTGCCACTGATAAACATGATAATGTGCAACGATACAGTACTTAGTGTACAACATGCTCTGGAGGTTGACCTGGAATCATCGACTAACGCAAAGATCACTAACTTTTGAGACCATCTACACAGGGCTAAACTACAAGCTAATCACCAGAGTTTAAAACTTTGAGCTAATCTTTAACCCGTTGAGGACGAGTCCCAAGTATGCTTGGGCAGGTGTCTATGGGAAATGCATGTTGTAGCAAAAGCAGTCCATCCTCAATGGGTTAAGCTTAGGAAGGTTGTGTGAACCTGACTTATGTTTGTACATGAATTTCATCGATTACCTCATCCCTCTAGCTCCCTTTTTGCTCTTTCAATTTACTCCAAGGACGCTTCATCACCCCCAAAGCCCCATCTTCATCACCTCCTTGCCAATTTCCCTCCAATTTCCCCTCCACTTCCCCCTCCCAATCCCCATTGTATTCCATGTTTCCATCTCCCCGCATTCAGGGTTCGACTCCACCTTTTGTGACTTTTATCATCTGACCTTCTTCGTTTCATCTTCCCCTAGTCCGTTGCAGTGTCCCCATCTTCAAAACACGCTACATTTTTTTGTTTGTCTCCCCTATGTATCCACATTTTTACACCGATGTGTCGGTACTTCTCTCCATTCCATAAACTTGTTCCTCCCTAAATTGACTACTTTCCGTTTCTCATCCCATTTGACACATTAGTTAGGTTCACACGCTGTTCCTGAACTTTAAGTTTAGGTCAAAAACTTACAGGGTGTGTACAGTTCTGGTCGAGGTGAGGATTTAGCTTTTAATGTTTTGCGAGATATTCAGAAACCACTCTACAAGATGTCAAAGAGCATGCAATTCTAAGGGGTATCAAAAGTTTATTTGATGAAAATCGGTTTTAAAATGGCTGAGATATCCAAAAACAAGGTGAAACAAAGAGATCCTAATAAAAGGCGTGGCCTGTCGCCTTTTGTTATTATCACTTTTTTTGGATATCTCAGCCATTTGAAAACCAATTTTCATCAAATAAATGTTGATTCCTCCTTAGAATTACATGCTCTTTCATATTTCATAAGAGGTTTCTCATTATCTCACTTATGAATGTTCAAAACATGAATCCCCACCTCAACCAGTACTGTACAGTCCCTTTAACTCTCAATGATTAGCTTGTAGTTTAGCACCATGTGGACGCACTTGAAAGTAAGCAATCTTAAAGTTTAGTCAATGATTAGAACCACAAGACATCTTGGGGTTTACGCTCTCTCCACAAGGGGTGGGGGGAGTCCCCACTCATAGTTTCACTCCGTGTGGATACAATAATCAACGAGCTTGTGAGTTAGCGTGAACCTCGCTTCCCATTCACATCCAGGGCCCCGTTGCAAGAAAGTTGCAATCAATTGCAAATAATTGCTAATTTTGAAACAACCATTCTGATTGGCTCAGGGTCTGCCCTATTAAGAAGACATGCATGCAACAATGATTTTGATTGGCCAGTGACAATCAGTTGTAAGTTGCGTTTAAACGCAAAGTTTCTAGCAACGGGGCCCAGGTCAACCTCCAGCTGCGCTTTTTTTTTGTATGGGCATAAGGTCATCAAGCAAAGACTCTGCACTTCTGGTGTAATCATCAAGTGGGATTCGCTCATAAGTTGTAACTTAGGTGCACGTGTGAACCCGTGTCGTGGATTCATGAGTGGAGCTAATCATCGACAGTTAAGTTTTTGACCTAAACTTCAAGTTTGGCAACTGCGTGTGAACGTAACTAATGTGGCAAGACGTTGGAGAGATCTTTTCACTTTCATTTTTTATACAATTTGCTCTAATTGACCTTGATGTGTGTGACTTGCCATGACAAATGTATAATGCTGATAATGTAGTACTTAGACAAGAACACTTCAAAGAGAGGTGATTTATCAAAAAAGTACACATTGATAACTATTCAAAGAATTGGCAAGTATATCATAATAACCTTTGTCCCAATTCTAAAGTCTTATACGGATAGGAATGTTTCATTTTTGAAAGCATGTTGCTTGTACATGTATTGTGAATTTATGTATTGTGTTTTGCTTTCAGCTGAAAGAAACCTTTAACCCTTGTCTCAGAGCTGCTTTTCTCTGAATTGAATTTTTCTTGCGGTCTGCATTGTTATCATGTTATAGAAATGTTGTTCAAGTTATAGTTGGGCAAAGTGATTTATCAGATAAAAGCGCCAAGTATGGAGAATTAGACAATACCAAAGGTGCAAAATTAAGCCTGAATCAGACTGTTGTATTGACTGGTCAGATATGGTGTCATCTGTTGTGCATTAGCAATCTTCATATGTGACCCGCTACAACAAAAGGATCCTAAAGTCGCTGACGACTGAGCCGAGAAAATCGAGTTTGAAGTCACATCATCAAAATTGGTCAAAAGAATCGGATTTCTGTTTTTGGCATAATTCTGTAGTCTAATGTTTTGTATATCATCTGCAGAAATTTTGAAGCTAAATGATCAAAGGAAATACAAGAAATCAGCGTTTTTCTGAGCCATGATTTTCCGACTTTCAACGTAACAGAAACATGTTCGAAGATTTTGACATAGCGCCGCAGGTATACTCCGCCCCTAGCAATGAGGGAGTGATCTTACTGGTCAGTGCGTGGCATCCTGATTACTGATTGGTCGTGCGTAGACCGCTGGCGCTAAGCTTGAATGAACATCGCAGAGGTCAAAGTGGTGAAAAGTGTCTCGCCTCCCATTGATCATGATAACGTCGGAAGGAAAACTTTAAAGGCGTTTCTCTCGAAACTTTGATTCCCTCAACCACTTGACATGCGCTAATAAAATCATCGATATCTCCGCAACCGAGTACTTTTATGATGTGTGTTATATATGATATTAAAGTAGCATAGTAAGGGAATAATGTCATGCTATTTTCAGAAAATTGTCCTCCCCCGACTTTCGGATCCTTTTGTTGTAGCGGGTCACATATTATTTTCTCCCTGTCCTGGTCCTTGTTGTGTCATGACCAGCTTGCATTAAGCTTCATTGTAACAACACAGAGAAGCTTGAACAAGTTTGCTGCCCATTCGCTAGCCGAAGGCTCACGGAAAGCTTGTGGCTCGTAGCTTTAGAGCTTGCAGTGAGTGGTGCATGCTCGTTTCTGATTGGCTGATAACGCATCTCATTTTATGCGATTGGAACAGCACAGGCTGGTTTCCTAGGCTTGCAATAGATGAGCTTGACCTGTGGGTTTGCAGATAAACGTGGGCATATCTCCATGAGGGAATCCTTCCCATAGCACACATCAATCAGCAAAATATGTCCCTTCTGCCCCATTTACACACCAAAGATTTCTTCTTGCTGTCTTCCGGTTCCCAGCTGCCTTTGTAGATATACCTGTCCATACCCCAATAACCCAGTTTATACTTGAAAGAAAATCTTGTCTTGCACCTACTGTGAAAGAAAACCTTGCCCACACACCAAATTTTTCTTCTTTGCTTTTTTCAAGACCCTAGTTGCTTTTCTACATTGTATCTGCAATTCACACACGAAAGAAAACCATAGATGGACTTCGCCAAGGTAGTTAGTTGTAAGTATTTAGTCCTTGTATCATGCAAATTGTGACTGCTAAGAAATGTGTATGACATATATCGTGCCGTGCTGAGGTGCGCATGTGCAGAATATGGCTATTTTGCATTGTTTAACACCAGGACATTTTTTACGCTCATTTTCACTGTGAAAGAAACAAGCTGTAACTTCTCAATGAATATTCCTGGTCTGAAAATGCCCAGATTAGACAGATAAATGCAAAAGATTCTCACAGATGCACCAGTGCTCAGTTACCCCCTTCATACTGGAATATAATTTCTTGGAAAATGTCCAATTCAGCATTCGCTGTATGTCAAAGATGGTCAAATGAGGGTTCTTAAAGAAAAAGTTGTGATTTGAACCTAGATTCAACTCATAGTAAAAGTGTGGACAATTTTTTGTTTCCTTCTAAAACTAAAACAGGTTCACATAACTTGGTTCAAAGACCTTTGTTATGGCACCATGTTTGAATTACGATGAGTTTGCTTGTGTGAATGGCCTTTCTTGGTCCACCTCCTTCCCTTCACTACCCCTTTTATTCCCACTTTCCCATGACCCTAATCCCCAAATGTTCCACAACCCCACTTGCCCCCATCTCACCCTCCCCTGATGCACCCTTCTCCTTCCCTTCGCCATCATCACCTCCTCCCTCAACACCTCCCCTCCTCCTCCTCCTCCCCGCTCTTCAAGCAAACTTGAAAGTCACCGCAAGTGAAGGTCTCGCAGCGACTCGCAACTGCGGTTCGCGTGTCCGGCGTCCTCTGGGTTAACGGGGGCTGGCACACCTGCCCGCGCCAACCACCGTGACTCGGTAAGACGCGCTCCTTCCTGCCCGCGCAGGTGCGCAAATTTGCCTAATTCTCCCCCGATTAGACACAAAGCGCTCTCCTGTAACGATTGTCTCGGAGGCGATGTCACAAACCTTTCACCACCCTCGACATTCCTGCCAATCTGAAGAGCTACGGGGCAGGTTTACCCCATTCTATCCCCCCCCCCCCTTTCCCCCAATTTCATCGACATGGCATCGATCTATCAGCAGGTCGTCATGTTTTTGTGCTACATCACCATTCAAAGACTGCCCAAGAATTTTGCGGGGGTGGATGGGGGAGTTAAATCTGATTATACTCTCTCATTTCATATCAACAAATGCTATAGATGTGATAGGAGGAATGCACAGATGTGTGAAATTATTACATTGTAGTTTTCAACCTCTTGAAAGTTCAATTCCACCCACATCATGCCAAAATTAACTCTTATAGATGTGGTAAAAATCAAACCATCAGAATGGTAGGAGTTTTATCAAAATTGGGCTTGCAGTAAGAAAGCCATGGAATTTAGGAGTTATACATATTTTCACTGAGTAGTGCAATTGGCTGCAACTAGTGTACGTAGTATTGCAATAGGCTGGTCTGAAATGCCGTCAACTCATAACTCCCCCATTGCATTGCACACAAAAATGATATTAAAGAGAACCATGTCTTTTGTAAACCGCAAAGTAACTCCAGACTTCCCCTCCCCCAACCCCCCTCCCCCCCCCAAAAAAAAAAAAAAAATAATAATGCCATCAGTATCTATTATTTATTCATATATATATTTCCTGCATAATTGTGACAAAAGAAAATGAGACATTTAAAGAATTCAAATTGTTCACTTTATTCTTTGTAAAACAAGGAAAGTCAGCATTGGCATGGAACTCAGTGGGATATTCATTGTTAAATCATGACATTATCTAATTTGCATATTCCTGTGACTACCGATACCACTGCGTCTGAAATTTTTCGAAACTTCTAAATCCTGTAAATTCTTTCCCTCTCATTCTAAGTCTGATTTTGATATTTAACATCCATCATTCTGTTCATCTCATTACGTTGTACAGTAAAACCTCATTATAAAGAGGTTGGATATAAGAAAAAAACTCTTATAACAAGGTGATGTTGCAAGTCCCAACTCTTTATATTTCTTTGTTTTCCCACCCTGAAATTGTGAGAAACCTGACATAGCAAGGTAATTGTCATGGTTTTTAGGTCCCCGTTATGACAAGATTCTCCTGTATTTATCCAAGCCAACTTTGAACATGATGTGGAGTGGCACTGGAACTTGAAGTTCGCCGTGTGTGCGTCATACAGCGGCGTGGATTGTTAAATAACCCCAGTGAATGATGAATAAGGCGCTCGGTTTTCAGCACGGAGTGTGATGTGATTTGACAAACGTTTGCAAAAGTGCAAACTCAGCAGAATTAGTGAACGCCTTCTTTGTGCCTCTCGAATTAGGAGAAAATTATGACACACTAATGCTGCTACTAGGTTTTTGGTAGGCATAATTTACTTGAAACTCTGTGTGTGTGTGTGTGTGTGTGTGTGTGTGTGTGTGTGTGTCTGTCTGTCTGTCTGTCTGTCTGTCAGTCTGAATGTCTGTCGGTGAATGTGTATGTCTGTGAGCTGCAACTTAGAAGCTATAAAGATAGTGTTGTCCTTAGGCTGAATGTTCATTGTTTTTCTTGTCAACAATTCATTAGTTTTTAAAGAAAACTTAAAGAATACTCAGTAAGAGGGAAAATATTCGATAGGATATGCAGGGCAGAGAAAATACAAGTACCTTGACATGTTTTTGAAAACAATCTCATAAACATTCTGATATGACATTCACATTGTATTTTTCATAATAGCAAAAATTGGTTGTGTTTAAATACCAATCCAGGTACGAAGTAGTGCACTGTGGATAAATTACAATGCACATGTATATGTTCTCGTGTGTGTGTGTGTGTGTGTGTGTGTGTGATTAATCTGTTGATATTACTGCAAAACAGTCTTTCTATTGGCTGATACTATTAAAGTAATCCAGCAGCAGAGCTGTTTATTTGGTTCGTATTGACTGTGCCAGGTTTTGATATGATGAATGAACACATGATGCAGCATAGTACATGTTGTTTACGGTATTTAACACATTGTGTTAAGAGTTCCTGTAATGAGTGACATGTAATAGATAATAGGGAACATTCAGTGCTGTTAACCCTTTGAATACTGGATGTGGCAATTGGCATAGTATTGTACACACCGTCCAAAGTTCCTGGCACAGTAAGGGTTAGTGCTATCATGACGCTAAAGAGAAGTCATCATTTGATTCCCTGCCTGTTAGAAATACTGCATTTGTTTGCCACTCAAAACACTTTTATCGTACATGTTTGGGCAAACCAAGAGATTTTTATTCCACACTGCTATTCTTTTTAATAGTGAGATAAATACTAAGTAGCCATGTTTGAATACATCATTCTAATGACAATCCATCAAAAAGTTTTTCTCTCTTTCTCTGTTTTCCAGATTTGATGCTTTGGCAAATCTCCAGGCGTTTCATGCAACACTCAAAGCTGCTCAAAGGTAAGGGTAGCTTGATACCCAGTGAATTTATACCCAATATATTTGACCCTTCCCCCCCCCCCCCCAAAAAAAAAAAAAAAAGAAAAGAAAAAAAGTCAAAATTAAAATTAAAATTAAAAAAATTAAAAATACTCCCCAAATTTCTGTTAAACCAGAATTTTTCATGGACATAAAACTTTCACAAATTTTTGTGAGGAGCCAAGATTTGTGAAAGTAAAATGCACACAACATTTTTGTCTACACAGTGCACTGAATGCCAGTACAATGCGGTCCACTGTCATGGTTGGCAATTTGCAAAAATATAATGCCGGGAAAAAGACCGTTGGCTCCAGTATGCGAAAATTTCATGCCTCAAATGCTTCTGGCTTTACAGTATCTTCAAACTTACCTTCAGGTTGCAGGCGGCTCTTCAGCACCTCTGCATGAACCATGATACATAGATTTAAATATCATAGATTGATATCGTATATTAGTGGTACAAAGATGAAAGCATCTGTAGGAAATCTTTCTGCGTGAAGTCAGTCTGAGCATGTACAATTATCAGCTTTGCTCATTCCTTGATCTTCTTATTTTATGAATACTTTTTAATAGGATAAACCACATCATACTTTCAGAATGTCACAGTGTGCCTATAAACTACAAGAAATTGTGATTTTTCATTCCAACTCATCGCGAAGACTGTAAGTTTTGATCTTATCCAGGAATTTAAGAATGATCTGAGATTAATGCGGTGTGCTCCTCTAAGCCAAATCCTGCCAGCATCATTCGCTGGAGGCAAGTAGCTGCCAAAAATCGCAGACGAGATAGTGTTTTTGGGTGTTCTTGCCGTCGGCAAGAGTACGTCATAACATCCCCTCTGCAGAATGCGCTCCCGCGACACGTCGCCATTGTCATCCTCGTAACGTCGGGGGTGCCTCGTCATTCGCACCGATTTAGCAAATTTTTCTCCGCTGTCTCTCTTCTTTCCTGGGACATATTCCTTTCATCCTCTGTCCCCCTCCCCCCCTTCAAATCACTACAGTCAGGGGATTGAAGGTACAGTGTAGAGATAGTCTTGTTCTTGCAGCCCCTCATCACATCTCACTACCTCGCTGCATGCGGCATCGTACCATCGCAATATCAACTAATCTTGCTCTTCAGAATTAGACTAGAGATGTCTGCGATCTGATATCCTACACAATACATTCTTCATCTTGTGAGTGAGCACTGTGCTCTAAAGAACGTTTTTTGAAAATCTTGAATCCTTTTCAGTATTCCGAAAAAAATCTATAAATGTTCTGGAAATTGAGATGTTACACACTGCGTGTCAAATCACATCATCATAATTAAAGATCCCAGACAAAGAAATACATAATGAAAACACATACATAGAAACTAAATCGCACTTTCGAGTGTGTGGCCTCCGATGGCATAGTAGTGCACAAATGTAGCAGGGGTAGTTCAGTAGAGGTTGTCTGTGTTAAGACTGGACTGGTACTGGAGATTAAAAAGTAGCAAACAGTCTTAAGTCTTTCAGACCAGCAACCAGGTGAGGGTGTTAATGTAACTTTGAGCTGAGTCAAGCCGCCTGGGCTGAGGGGCTCTCAAGCGAGCCCACGTGCGTTAGCCGCTTTTCTTGCTTAGTAACGGTACGCAGGAAGCGCGGCAATTGCCAGCGGATACCGAATTGATGTCCTCACACGGCACGATCATTTCCCAGTCTCATTAGCGTGGCTTTCCTTCGGAGCCGCAGGAGTGCATAACGCTCGGCCCAGTGTTCCTTTCTTGCCTCGATGCAGAACGTGCGCCATGCCCCTCTCGAGTAGAATAGTCTGTTTTAGACCCCTCCTACCCCTTCCCTCCCCCTCCCTTCCCTTTACCTTCCCCCTCCCCCTCCCCCTCCCCCCATGGATTTCAACTCGCCCCTGACTTCTTGTGTCGTCATCCCGTGAATCTGCAAGTTTGACGTTGTTTTATCGCTGCAGTCATGTCGTGCGCGGCCTCCCCCGAGGGACCGCGGTCATTCCGCAACGCAATTCGCGGCCTGCATTTCAGAAATAATGAGGCAGCTGGTTTTCTCTCTTTTTTTCCCCCCTCTTCCCTTCTTCGCTCTGTGCTGCATGGCGACGTGGTCGTGTGTAAAGATGGCAGTGCGCGACTGTTGTCTCTTGCCGTCATACAGGTACACACCCACCAGGTGGGACACATTTGTCCCCTTTTCAAGGTCCTGCATTTTCGGGGGTCAGTCATCAGTCCCATGCATCTGTACACCTTAATTTACTACCCCTTGCGTGACGCCGCCGGGGGAGAGGATTTTTTTGCCTACCTCAGCAGTTTTTGCTTCTCATCACTATCTCTCGCCCCCTTTTTCTCTCTCTCTCTCTCGTCGAGTCATAAACCTGGCACGGCTCGGCGTCTTTACGCTTCAACCCCCGAAGCTCTGCTTTCCGGGCATTTGCATGCGATAGGAGACCATCGGGCATTAGTGCTGACAACTCATTTAAGATGAACGAAGTGAAAAAAAAATATGAAAGGATAAAGAGCGGTGTTAAAAGACTTGTTGCCTGTTTTAAACGTTATATCTAAAGCATTCAGTAAATAGTTCTGGACGGTTATAACTCAAATTTAGAAAAACCTTCCTTCTTGTAGCGTAGTGGTTACCTTGTATATTTCTTTAACAGTTTCAATAGATGAATCATCAGAATATTTTCTATGAGTTGTAGTTACTTCATTGCTCACTTTCAACTTGACACACAGCGCATAGCACCTGTGTTGTTTAGACTATGGGTGTGTCAGTTTCTAGTATAATTAGTGTCATAAGGCAGTATATGCAGGACTCATTGTAGGGTTGGTGATAGGGTATTAAAAGGTATGACGGTGTCCGGAAAGTTGACTTGTAGGATCGTAGGCATTGTAGAACTGGACTCTGACCAGTATGGCAGATTCACCTGCTCATTTTCAGAAGGTGTAGATCTTTGTTTGACAGGCCATTGCTACATTTAGCATATGATCTCTATTTTTGAAAGAGATCTGTGAAAAACATGCAAAAAGTCTTTTTTTTCCATAGATGACTTTCCAAGGAAATTAGATGTTTGTAGTATTTCCCCATTTTTTTTTCATATTAATGTTTCACATTTGTTAGGGCAAACTTACCTGTGGATAAAACCTACCAGGATGCTTAATTCTCAGTCATTCACCTACAGAAGGTCATAATAAGAATATCTTTCACCAAAACCACAGTGGTGTCACGTTCATAGCTTCATATTCATATAATTATTTAGATATTATATATTCTCTTTCATTTTTTTTTTGAGGGGGTGTGAATCAGGATATCCTTGTCATGTGTGATGATTCTATCCACATTATGTAACATAAAAGAAAGTCATGCGTGCAATCCATCAGATCCTGGTACGTGTCCCCCCCCCCCCCCCCAAAAAAAAAAAAAAAAAAAAATCAGAGGTTCGGCTGCATAAATGAAACATATCTTTTTTCCATATTTTCCAAGAGGAAGTTGCCAAAATGACCCTGTTGTATATATGTCATTTCTAGCCATCATAGTCAAATGAAAAATGTACCTCAGAGAGAGACAGTTCTGTTGCATTTTTCGTGGATACGGTGTAGACACGAGGAATGTGAAAAATCAGGCAGGTGCATCCAGGAAGCCATGTGGCCATTATGAAGTCACTTTTAGTCACCTGACATGGTGTTTTGTTGGTACTGCAAATGTCCGGTAGTTCTGTCATTTGATGGTGTTTGCCCTGCGTAGTACCCTCTCCGTGCTTTTGTGTCAGAGTTTCTCAAAATAGATGCATTCATGATTCTGTATCATCATCGTAACGTTCCTGCATCCCCTCCTATGAAAGAGAAAGTCATTTGCTTGATTGTCATTCCAGAGAAGTCCCACGCACAAAGAATGATGTGGTCGTTAGGGCCAATTTGTAATGCTCACATGAATGTTTTGTTAGAGTTTCCCTTCTAAAAACTTCATTTTCTTCCACACCTGATGAAAAGAAGTCACTTTCATTTCCTTAAGGATGTATTTGCTGGAAATTTTGTTGTTCATTCCCTGGCATGGCAGAGGATAGTTTTCAGAAAGTGATAAACATTGGGTATCTCTTGGAAATTTTCTTCTTTTTTTTTATTTACCTGTTGGGTTGGATGGGGTGACAGACCATTGGACAGAATACAGAATGCATGACATATGGAATGACTTTAAGCCAACTTACATGCAAGAGTTTTCAGTTTAGCATAGCGATCCCATAGTCAATTCTATTTGTGGCCATTCACACACTATTGATATTCACCATTGACCTAAAAGTACATTATTGACTTTTATCTATAGAACTATCAGATTTCAAACATCTTATCACCTCCGAAGTTCACGGGACCAACCATTATCGAAATATCCATCAGGGAAATCAAAAGTTACTCTTGGTGACAGGGCATTTTTGTATGCTGCACCAAAACTATAGAACAATCTCCTCTGTTTGTAAGACAAGCAGTTACAATTAATGAGTTTGAGGTCAGGTTAAAAAGTCATCTCTTGAAGTAATGTATTTTATGTTTGAATTTCTTGTATGTATGTTATTTTGTAATGCACAGTAGAGTATATTATTATGGTAGCTGCGCAATATAAATGTCCTTTATTATTATTATTATTGTTATTATTATCATTATTATTATTATAATTATTATCACTATTACTATTATTATTTTTATTATTATTATCATTATTATTATTATAATTATTATCACTATTACTATTATTATTATCATTATCATTATTATTATTATTATTGTTATTATTATTATTATTATTATTATTATTATTATTATTATTATTATTATTATTATTATTATTATTATTATTATTATTATTATTATTATTATTATTATTATTATTATTATTATTATTATTATTATTATTATTATTATTATTATTATTATTATTATTATTATTATTATTATTATTATTATTATTATTATTATTATTATTATTATTATTATTATTATTATTATTATTATTATTATTATTATTATTATACCCCCGCCAAACGAAGTTTGAAGGGGGTATATAGGAATCAGCGGACGGTCGGGCGGTCGGTCCGTTGCAAATCTTGCGTCGCGAACTACTTCCTCAGTTTTCAACCGATTCCCATAAAACTTGGCACAGATGTGTGCCTTGGGTTGTAGATGTGCAAGACGTATTTTTTGACAGTACCCAAAAGTACGTTGCCATGGTAACGGCATATTATGGGCAAAAATGGGTACAAATCTTGCGTCGCGAACTCCTCCCACAGTTTTTGATCAATTTTTATGAAATTAGGTACAGATGTTCATCTGAATATGTTAATGTGCAAGACACATATTTCCGCAGTGGCAAAAAGTGCGTTGCCATGGTAACGGCATGTTATTGGTAAAATATAGGGCAAAATGCTTCATGGCAAAACTGCTTCATCAGTGTTCTTCCAATTCTCATGGAATTCATATTGAATGTTTGTCTTAGGATATAGGTCAGCATGACACATTTCTTGACAGTGACAAAAAGTTTGTTGCCATGGTAACAGCTCACATATTATGAGCCAAAATGATGGAAAATTTTGTGTTGCAAACTACTTCCTCAGTTTTTGCCCAATTTCCGTGAAACTTGGTACAGATGTGTGCCTTTGGTTGTAGATGCGCAAGATGCATTTTTCGACAGTACCCGAAAGTACGTTGCCATGGTAACGGCATATTAATGGCAGAAGATCAAGGAAAGAGCTTGCGGATTTAACTACTTCCTCAGTTTTTTGACCAAAGCTTATGAAATGTTGTTTGGCGGGGGTATAACCAGTCGCTGTAGCGACATTTCTAGTTATTATTATTATTATTATTATTATTATTATTATTATTATTATTATTATTATTATTATTATTACTATTATTATCATTGTTAGGGATACTAGAGAAAGGAGAACACATTCTTGTCACATATTGCTACAAATATTTTAGTTTGACTAAGCCTTTGTATGCATTTATCAAAAGTACCGGTATCCTCATCTGTTCAAGTACTGTGTAACTGAGGAGTTTGTTTTTGCATTTTTTTTTATTTGTATGTTTTTTTTTCTCTAAATGACTTGTAAGTTGTGATTGCAAATGTGTAAACCTAGATTTGATTGGATTTGCCCAGTCCTTTCCCGCACAAGCCAAAGAAATTTGTTGAAAAGTGCTGATTAACCGCCCGTCTACACGTCGTAATTTCTCAAGGAAATGCACTCAATAACGTGCAATTTCCGTCGTCTGCTGGGTGCAGAGGGAGGGAGTCAAGAATTTTGCACTTCGCGTCCTCGTTGTTTTTCTCGCGCACACCAGCTGCGGTGCGGCTCTACAAAAATTTTAGATTCCATTTCCTGCCTTTTCTGGGGTCCTTTTATATTTTGTACACCCTTGGCAAGGGAATAATATTTTTTGTGCACGTATTGCTCTGTTTGCCGTTATTATGGTGACGTATAATATGTTATTTCCTTTTCAAAAGCAATGAAAGTGGCCATTGTTCTTGTAGAATCCTTCTTGCTGCTGCTGCAGTAGTGACAATCTAGCACGCTGATTGTCTTAAGGATAGTGGCAATGAGTTATGTGCCAACCCATCATTTGCTTCACACACTGGAAGTGTGACCCGCAGTTTGTGTCGAAGCTCAGTATATTTCTATTATGCATTTCAGCACAATGAGGTTGCGATTGGCACAAGTATACAATTTTTTTTTTCTTGGGGGGGGGGGGGGAGTCCCAGAAGGAACATTTTCTTATCAAAATTGTAGTGCTTTGTCTCATTTTTTTTTTTTTTTGAGTAGTGATGTTATTGCATACTATCATTTTCAGTCATTTCTGACATTCATCTTTTTACCGGTGCAAACTGTAAGCTCAGATCATAATTGTAAGAATCTTACAAGGCTAAGGTACAAAAAGTGTCATTGTAACACAATGGGGATAAGAAGATAAGGCCATCTCTATTCATCTACCACTAGTTTCTAATTGGCGAACAAAGCACATTAAGGCCAAAGGATTGGCAATCATGTCTTGAGGTAAACCACACCTTTAGCAGGCACCTGTGGACCTGGGTTTCAAAGAGGTTGTGTAATTTCCATTAATTATGACAATAACTGCAACTTTAGCATGAATTTGGGTATAACCGCAGCTTTATTGGTTATTGCCTAGCCGTTGCCATGGTAGCAGTAATTATCAACAGTTTCAATCATCGTAGATCTTGTCTCTGATTACAGGCTAGTGCCTCGAACAATGTGACAAAAGGAGTCTACTATATAAGGCTTTTGATCAATGGCTTTACTTGTGCATCCTCATTTGGGGCTGTGGCATGACATTCATTTATATCCGTGTTATCTAAGAGGTGGACTGAAGCATTCTACATAATCATAGAACCTTCAGCTCTGCTAATCTTTCATATTCCCACCAGATGATAAGAATCTGCAGCAATGAATATCTTGCAGAGGAAACTCTTTTATGAAGACCTTTTAGTACCTCATATTTTATTGATTTTTATTGCATTTGCATTTTCCAAAAAAACTTTCAATGAAATCAATCAATAACATAGAACAATAACAAACAAATACACTCAACTGTCCCACTGGAAAATTCTATTATACTTTTGTGAGACATTTCTGTAGGCCTCAATATGTATTGTCCCTACCTTTAAAAGAAACTGATAATGATTAATGATATACATTTTTTTCTGCTTGTCAAACAAGTACAAATTGTAGTTAATCTTTGCTGAAAAATATCTGATTTCAACAAGTTTTCTTTACAATGGAAATAAAACAGTTACAAAAGTTTCCTTTCCTTGCACACCAAGTGTGGTGATACTGACTTTTATTCTATTGCTCACAGAAAAAAAAAATGTATGATATGACTTTGTGGATGTGAACAGCCATTTGACTGGCATCTATAGTAGAGTGGTTTTCAGTTTTCATTTGAAGAATCAACATCAGCACATACATGCACCGTGTTTGAAAAATCCTGACTTTTTTTCCCCACGAGTTGGAATCGTTTGAAGTTGAGTCAGATCATTTGGATGCTGAACCTGTTACTAAATTAGATTATGTAACAGTCACACAGCCCCCTACCCCTCCCTCTCCCATTGACACTACTGTCAGAATGTTGCCCCCCTCTCCCTCCTCGAAAATCACGAGCCATTAAGATTGTTGTGCCGCGGCGCACATAGTCTGCTATTCTGCGGTGACCCGTCACATTTTTCCCCCATCCAACTAAACTCCTTGGCATTGGGTTGCCATTAATTAATCGAATCAGGTAGTAGACAGACTCGATAATGCTTGCACGCTAATGTTATATGAAGAAGGGAGTGAGAAGCTACTAAGTTGGAGGAGAGTTTTTGCGGGATGGGGGGGGGGAGAGGGGGGAGAATTGGGCAAAGACTGGCAGGTGTGGCTACGTGGCTTATGAACGGGACGTGAATGTCTCCGCCAACTTTGCAAAATGCCAAGGTGCTGTTGCGTAGCAGCCACGCTCATTCTACGCAACATTAGTCGAGATGTTCACTAGATACCCGTACCTTGGCAAGGTACCACTGCCTGGAGGTACTACACTCTGCCATTTGCATGATTTTTGCCAAAGGGCTTTAGGTCTACTTTTATATTCTGCATTTTTTTTTCTTTTGCAGCTTCAGTGTGGTATAAAATTGACAATGAATATGGAATGAAACATCAGTTGTTGGGTTTTATTAGCTGTATTCACACAGACAAAATACTGGGATAATGATTTCATGCCCATTCAGATGGACAGAAATATCTTGCTAATTGCTGATCACAATAATTTGTCAACCAAACTGCACATGCCCAAAATCTACAGAAATGGTGACCCTGAATTGCCCTTGTGTTCATGCACTGATCAATCATGCATGTTTTGAATGAATGGATAAGAGATCTCAAGGTTTTTTGCTCCTGTGTTCACACACTCGCCGAAGTGCAAACTATCGCGCTATTTCTCGAATTATGACGATAATTCCAAAATAATCCGAAGATTTGTTTGGATGTGGATCACAATGCAGACCTTACTATTTAGTTGGATTTTTGTGTTCACATGGGCAAAAATCTTGAGACTTAGATTGAGATGCTCTATCTCTCGAGGTTTCTATCCCATTAATTCATGTCTGTGTGAATCGCACTGTTGTAATTAGAAGAGAAATTGAGATAGAAAGAAAGAAGGAATAAGAGGAAGATACAGAGGAGGAGAACGAGAAACAGATAACTGTAGGAGTTGTGCTGTTTGATTTTATAGGGAAAACCCACACATACATACCCTCAAACACAAACTCGTGTTTTATTTCATCCAACTTCTATGATGCAATTTAATATACAAATGTAAATAAGGTGGTTTGTGGGTTTTTTTTCAATTTGAATTTTTACCTTGCATTTTCAACTTGAAATTCTAATTTCACTATTTGATTTCAATTTCCATTCTAATTTCAGTGTTCACAACAGAAAATAGATCAGAGACTCCATGACCATAATTACACAGAAATCAACTGAGTGATTCAGGGCAATCAATGAATATGCGGTATATCAAGAGGAAACAATGAGTGAAATATTTCATATAAAAGCAACAAAAACAATAAATCTCCCCTTCTCAAACAGTTCCCTCAACATCTTCCACATACATACACACATACACACGGTCACACACAAGAAGACGAAGACAAAGGGATTTTTTTTTTTTTTGCCCTTTCAAGTGAGACAGCCAAATAACTTTTCTTTAATCTCTCTTTTAACCACTCGTCATTTTTTCTGCGCTGTTGGCCGAAACATAGTCAATATTTGTCAAAAGTTGCGTGTGGACAGAGGAGTAAAAAAAAAAAAAAAAAAATGGGATTGTGTTCCAATTTTCCGCCCCCCTTTTGAAAGTCACTCGTGCGATGACATGAGCTTGAACCCACTAGAATAATGCCTGATTAAATGTTGAACTTTACTCAAAGACTAATTGTCTGAAGAGGCAGCGTTATCTTCTAAGCCATCAAACATGCTCGTGTGTCGGACAAAAGAAAAAAAGCATACAGTATGTCCCCCCCCCCCCAAAAAAAAAAAAAAATGCAATCCACTCTTCATGCACACCCAATATGACTAAACCATCTAAATGCTACTTCAGAGTCTTAAAATATAACATTTTAGCTCTATTTTGCAGAAAACCCCATTCAATTTGGTTAAGCGGTCACAGAGAAATGTGGATTGTTGTAAGGCATGTCATGAGTCTGATTCTTCCAAGGTAAGCACTTGGATGCTCTTGGAAATGCAAATTAAATAGACAGAACTTGGAGGGAAGAGACTTCTGACATGCTCTACAAAATTCCTCATTTCTCTTTGACCACTGAAGCAAATCAATTTGGGTTTCTGTAAGATGTGGGCAATGAGTTATAGTTTCATACCCTGAAATTGCATTTGGATTGATTCATTATTTTTAAAGCTACCTTTGCGGAGGGCACCGTTACCGTTTTTTTTTTTTTTTTTTTGACATACGGTAGACCTGCTTTTACACTACTACTCAAGAAAAGCTACATAATATTCAGAACTGCATGATAGGAAAGCTTCTGTATTTTTCTTATCATTATCATCTTCATTTGCTTTTCTTTTTTTCACTTCTTTCTCCTGCTTGTGCAGCTACTGCTATTACTACTAGTACCTCAACAATTTTCTTTCTCATTTCAGTTTTTTCTTTTCTTACTACCACTACTACTTCTACTACTGCTATTTCTTTGTCATTTTTTCTTGTTTTACTGCAGCTGCCTCTTTTTCTCTGTATTCATCTTCTATTTTTGCTGTTCTTCTTCAGCTTCTCTTTTATTTCTTGTAGTGTTTATGCTGATCCCATGCACTCATAGACATGCTGTTGCATTATGGTGCCGTTGAAAGCTGTGCTATAGGAGTTTGTCAGAGTGTAAACCACATTAAAAAGAAGAAAAATAAAGATCGTGTTTCATGTTTCTTGTGTTCCATATGTTTCTTGTATTCTTTATGTTTCACATGTTTCTTATATTCTATGTGATTCATATGTTTAATATGTTTCACTTTTGCCATCTTACATGATTCATTATTTATTTACTCCTACTTAAAGGGCCCCATCCACAAGCTGTGCTTCCTAAGGGTCTCAAACCTCTCATTCAAAGTGTTGTATTACTGTTTTACTGATTATTTCATCATTTTGCATATTTGATTGGTTTGAATGAAATTAACGTAACTTGAACTTGAACTTGAAGAAGTGCTCTCTGACAAATGTTAGTCCTAATTGTCTGGTCACTTTCTCTCCCACATTATTCAGTTTTGCTGCCAGCAAATGGAAAATATGTTTCAGCCTTCTGGTTTAACCCTTATAGGAAACCAAAACCCAAAGAGAAATGTGGATTGAGTGAAAGCAGCAACATTAGTAGAACACATCGAACACATCAGTGAAAGTTTGAGGAAAATTGGACAATTGAAACAAAAGTTATGAATTTTTAAAGTGTTGGTGTTGGAACTGCTGGATGAAGAGACTACTAGAGGTTATGATGTCATGTGTGGAAAACAATATAAAGAAACTATAAAGGGAATTCCACAAAAATTCACTTTTCTTGCATAATGATAGCACTGAGTAACCGCTTTCAGAAAGTAGGGGGAATAATTGTTATCCGTAACATATGTCAGCATCAAGTTGATGGAATGTATGTATTTTTTATGAAAAATGATGAAAAATGAATTTTTGTGGAATTCCCTTTATGTTTTGTTGATATTGTTGTCCACACATACATTATAATCTCTTGTAGTCTCCTCATCCAGCAGTTCCAACACCAGAACATTAGAAAATGTGTAACTTTTGCGTCAATAGTCCGATTTTCCTCAAACTTTCACTGATGTGTTCTACTTATGTTCTATACTTGTGTTCTACTGCTTTCACTCAATCCACATTTTTCTTGGAGTTTGGGTTTTCTTTAATAAACCACTATTTTTGAAATGTCAGTTATACTGCATGTGAACAGATCACTAGTGGTAGGAGTAGGAGTAGGGTTAATCAGTGTGAAAGGGAAAGCAGGCTATATGGGGGGAGAAGAAGAAGAAAATAGACAAACGGTTCATCAATCTAGAGTCCCTTTCAATGAGTCGGAGGAAAAGACCGAAGAGTTGTTCGCATGATACGTAGTATCAGGTGATTTATGGGAGCTTCATCGGGTTAGTACCCATTCATAACAGCTTGCGAAAGGTGATACCAATGTCAAAGGCATGAGCGGATTATACGTACACAATGGGTGTGCCATCCATGATTTACTCACATCTATTTTCAGCCAAGCTAACGGCTTGCTCTGAGGAAATCTTCATCGTAAATTTTCTGATGCCCCAGAGGACATGCCTAATTTGGTTTCGTGAAAAAGAAAAGAAAAGATTAATGGAAGTAAGATATGAATGAGAAGGCGTGAACCTTTTCATGGCAGGCTTATATGTTACTGACAATTTTTTTGTGTGTTGACTATTACTGATTTATGGAGGTGATGCACAATTACAACTACAGGAAACAATTCAATTTGGTTGCCTTGGATATTGTTGTATTAGTAGACCAGAAAAAAAATGTTGTAGTAGTAGTGTGTTGTCAGCTTGTTGATGGTTACTCCCACCTGCAAATGCTGTAAGAATTTAAAACTCGGAAGACGTGTGGCAGTAGTTGCACTTGCCTCAAAGTCATGGTATGCCATCCCAGCGTAAAGCGAGTTTTTGCAAATAATTAAGTCTGCCCATCCAGAGTTTTATGTGAGAAGTAAAAACCAGAGGGAACAAGTTCATGCCGACCCCTGAACAATTTTTAAGAGCAAGTACCAAACGTCTCCAAGTTTGAATTCAATACTTCATTATGATGATGCTGGTGATGATAATGGTAAATGATAATTACACTTACATGTATGATGATGATGATGATGATGATGATGATGATGATGATGATGATGATGATGATGATGATGATGATGATGATAGATGATAGATGATGATGATGATGATGATGATGATGATGATGATGATGATGATGATGATGATGAGGAGGAGGAGGAGGAGGAGGAGGAGGAGGAGGAAAATAACAATGGCTTCTTATAAATTGCACATTCCAGCGAATGCTGATGCTGCTGGCTACAGGCCCGTTCACACACAAGGGAAAAAGTGAGATTTATCGTGATCAAAATTTCAAAATTTTTTCCTGTGTGGACAGAAAAATTTCACTAATTTTCGCGATCCTAATCGCGATCCAACTCGCACTATTAGTGCAATTTTTCAGAATAATCACAATTATTTTGCCAAGTGTCTTGTGTGTGAGCGCAATTGAGATTCGGAAATCGGTATTTTTAATCCCATCGTTCGTAGCGCGTGAACGTCAACATTTGGGACCGCGGGGTCAGTCTTCGGTCATGCAAGTTTCGTGCATGCACAATTTGACCACTGATCGTTCTTTCCTTGCTGCAAAGTGCGATTTTTCCTTGTGTATGAACGGTCTAAAAAAAAAATATAAATTTGGATCGCGATTGTAATTTCGATTTTCGTTGTGTGTGCGCGGGCCTTACGTTGAACCTTGGATGAAACATGAATTTGAAACAAATTGATTTAAGCATATTCTATTCATATTTTGGTGAATCATAGAGATATGTCTTCAGAGAGTATCTAAATGTGTCCATTGGGGAAATTTGCTGTCATGAAATCAGAAGGACATTCAAAATCTTTAATGCATCTTTGACTGAGTTTGTCAACTGTCCCGTGTGTTTCGATATCCGCTATCAAAACATGTTTGCAAATGCCTTTCGGATCGCATTTCTCCAGTTTTTGCAGTTATCAACTCTGTTGAGTTGATTGGGAGGCCTTGTCACTGCGCAGCTTTCCATTGCGCAGTTTGACCCGAGGAGTGGAGATGTGTAGTTGGGCAGTTGTTGCCATGGGCAGGTCCAAAATGACTTTGTGTAAAACTTATGCAGCTGTCATTTGTATGACGCACCTCTTGACCCCCGGGAAATGTGCGTCATGGTCGCGTCAAGTACCACCAATTTGATGACGCGTGGTGCCGTCACGGGAGCAAAATGTCCGTCACAATACTGACCCATTATGTGCGTCATAGTCGGTCATTTAACCAGAGTGTGTCAAAAGGTTCGTTAATGGGACCGTCATGTAATTTTGCGAGGCTTCTTGCATGGGGCATGGTATCCCTCCGTAACAGAATAAAACAAACTCGCGAGTCGGCCGAATTCACCGGCTCCTGAAAACGCGAAAATGACACAATTTTCAATCAGTTTTATTATAACATACTGATACTCACTTCATTCTCGTATGTCTTCTTTTTCTATCTGATGTCAGACTAAAGGTCTTTTCAGAAAGTTTGAGTACAAATTTGCTCCAAAACCACACTACCAAACACGATTTGTGATTAAAATCATCACATACAGCCCGCGGCATCGCGAAGCTCGCTATCCTTCAATCGCATTCACTGAAGTGTAGCATCGACCGTCGACCGTGGAACCTGCAGCAAAACCACGTGCGTGATGTCGACCATGTGGTACATGTATACATACAGTACACGCGTACATACGTATACAGAAGGCGAGGCATGGCAGAGGCCAGGCCCCAAAACACATACAAACGATTATGGAACTAACATTACTGAGAGTCTATTAAAACCTGCATTAACTTAAAATAGTAAATTCTATTTAAACACTAGCCATATAAACCATGTACCTAACTTGGGTTTAATAAGGTTCGTGTTTAAATAGGCAGGGGCTTCAAGCAAGCTGTTTTCGAATCGGGGAAGGGGAGGCGGGAGGTTACGGAAAAAATTACTGTGGCCAGGCCGTAGTTTCGCGAAACTAGATAGTTTGCCATAGCAACGTGTATATCAAAACACGCGTTTCTATGGGATGTCCATGAACTAGGGAACGGTTTAGAGAAATTCAAAGTCATTCGAGGTTGAAGTGGTTTTTTCCTACGCATTTTTTTTTTTGTTGTTGTTGTTGTTGTTGTTCATATCTAAAAAATTTGATTTCTTAATTTTTTTCAACTGGTATTTGGGAGTCTTGTAACATATTTAAAATGTTGATAGAAATTTCTGAATATATTCAGAAAGTACGCCTAGGCGCCTACTGTTTGGATAAACGGTAAACATGCAGTTTATACGTTCGATACGAAGAAATCATTACGTCTTTCACGAGGAAAAACATACAAAACAAACAAAAACACCTACGAACGAATGTTGATAGCCAAAACTTTGATAAGTAATAAGCAGTTATCATGAGCGTGAACTGAAATTAATTGTCATGATTTTGTTGTCTAACCAGGTGATGACTGCATCTCATTGAACCTACTCGTAGTGAATTTCTCTGGGCATACGAGACCTTTTAAGTATTTCTGGCTCAGTTGCATTTTTGATTGACTGATTAATCGATCTTTTTTTTATTGTTCAGGGAACATTAGATATTCGATCAAGTACATTATATTCGACTGTTTGATGTTTCCTACTATGCGCCAAAAGAAAGGCTATAGAATCACGATATCTTTGCAATGATTCCTTTAATTCAACTAATGAGCTTTTTCTTCGATCGATATTTCCATGATATTTACACGCTGTTTATTCCAGTGCGCGCATTCTTCCATCTGGCACGCACCTGGGTGTGGCACCTGCTTTTGTGGAAATTTCCACAAGGGGAGAGGGGTGGGGTGTCAAGTTTCTTCGAGCCGAAGAGACTGCATGTAAAACAATCTCTTCGCTCTAATTTGTCATTCGTGCTTTCCCCTTATTCTTTGCTGATATTGAACATTTAGATTTAACTTTACGAAGGTTGGTAGCACGTGGTTCTATTTTGTTGTGAGGTGTATGTAATTTCTTTTTTTTTTATCATTCTTGGAAAGGAAAAGAAGAGTAAGGGGGAAAGAAGAATAAGAGGGAAAGTAAAATGGAACGAACGGCACGTACGCTCAGCATTCACAGTAAGCCGTCTTTTTACACCAGCATAGTTATCATCATCACCATCAGACATCACTCAGACCATTTTAGCCTTTTCCTATCAACATTAAAAAACAAATACAAAGTATCAATACCTCCCAACAACACAAATATTTAGAAAAGACAACACACGGCACACTACAGCGGCTGGTATCAAACTTCGTCGCTTCGATTCGAAAAAGTATTGCAGCAAAGCGGAGAAATCGCCGTTACGAAAATAGCAGTGCGAGACACTTGAAAGAATTACGTCAAATACTTCAAAGTATAAAGGGAACGGATAAAGTGATATAAAATGGAAGAAATCGTACCAAACGATGTGTGAGAAACGACAGTGGAGAACGGTAAGTTTCGTAGTAGGCTTAGGCCCTAGCAACAGTTTACAGCACCGAAAGCTATGCGAAAATAAGGTGAAAATAAATACACATTGGAAACTCGGTATTGCGACAAGATCCTTAGGATCAAGTCAATAAACGATACAAAACAAAGGAAATCAATTCATTTTGACCGGAAAATAGTTTGTTATAAGTATTCTGTTGTATGAGATCTCCTTTGATAGGCCGAGAAATACATCGAGCTTCCATGATACTCGGGGAAAGACAGTTCCAACGCTTTTCACCTGCACATACTGCAGTGCACATCAATACACGAACAGAAACTCACCTCTTCCTTGCAGAAAAATGATGCAATAACGTTACAAAAAACACACACAACACTCTAAAAATCATTTCATACTTGGGAGGCAAGGGACAAGCGGATGAAGAAGAAGAGAAAAAGAAGCAGACATTGCACAACGGAACGCTTCTACCCCGATTCGAATCGAAACAGGGTACTGGAGTGTAGTGGCAGCTGGCTACAGTGTGCAGCTAAGCTACTATACTAACGCTCCCCAGCCGCCCACAACATGGGGATACAGTACCACGGCGATCGAAGTAAACATCCAAGGTCCGTAGGCGACAGGGATTCACGCGGGCGAAGTTCCGTTCGGTGTACACAGTTCGCAGGCAGCGAATTGCGTGAGCGCACACAGAGCTCTGCAGCATAGCATTCCAGTCTGGCACGTACTGCGAATAACATGTGCGTCAAGGGTCAGTCATTTTCACGAAGAGGTGCGTCACCATTTTGACTGGTTAATGCGTCAATGTCTCATAGAGGTGGGTCACTTTTTGTGACGGAGGGTACGTCATGGTACCTAAAAGGTATGACGCACATTGGTACTTTGACGCACCTATCCCGGGGGTCAAGAGGTGCGTCATACAAATGACAGCTGCATTATCAACTCTATAAAAATGTGTTTCTGATACAAACATGTTTGCAATCGCACTTTTTTTTTAGCATTTCAGTAGTGTGTTTCAAACGTCATAATCAAAACAGCTTTGCATTTATTAACTCAAAACTCCCGGAAAGTTATTTGGAAACCTTAATTGTCTGCACCAGAGGCCTGTTGTATAAAATGTTTTAACCTGAGAGAGGAAAAAAAAAACTCTGGTAAGAACTGAAAACTCAGGTTTGCATGATTCTGCCATTGGCTTTAACACAGGAAAGATTCTGTTAAAAATCAACCTGAGTTTTCCTCAGGTAAAAAAGTTTTATGCAACAAGCCCCAGAAGTAAGTTGATAAATGCACTCTATGATGCTTCGGTGATCCCTTTCAAGTGTACCATAAGGTTAAAATTACGAAATTGATACAGATGGCAAAATATTATTCATCTGTTGCTTGTTCCTGTAAATATATGCCTCATCTAATTCAGTGAATATGAATGAGTTGTTCACAGATGGCT
Source organism: Diadema setosum (assembly GCF_964275005.1). NCBI lineage: Eukaryota > Metazoa > Echinodermata > Echinoidea > Diadematoida > Diadematidae > Diadema > Diadema setosum. The sequence goes on along the minus strand of NC_092697.1, from coordinate 35,770,188 downwards.
CTGAATAAGTGGAAATCGTATTTGTCGATCGTACAGGGACCTTCATTCGTCTGCTTTTGATTTTGGAGGAGAAGAATGTATGTCCCACTTTTAAGGAAATTGTTTATCGACGATGATAAAGTGGCAGATCTGATGTAGCAAATTGATCTTTATCGGTTTTCACAATTTTGTGGTTGATGAACAATCCCCAAGGATCCATGGGAAATTGCACAGTTAGCCATTTAATGAATGTAGTTGAAAAACACTTTCACTTAATGTTCTGTACCAAAACTTTATGAGGCTTTCAGGAGAGCTGTGTATAAAGCTATCCAGGCGTCCCTTGTCTGTTAACATCAACCTTGACTTTCTTGAATGACTATGTGTTCTCTTGGGGGGGGGGGGGGAGGGGGGGCAACAGATCTCAATTTCTATTTAAGTGACTATTAAAGCCTCCTTGCTATTATGCAATTCCAGCGCAGCTCAATTTGACTAGTCACGTAAGTCTGTGCCTGCTTTGAAGTTCAATGATACGCATACAGGATGTCAATGGGCTGTGATTAATTAGGGCGGCAGGAAGTTCATTTTAAAGCCACCATAGATGAACAATTTGACTGTGGCTAATGGTTTTGGCCCTTCGCGCAGTTCAGAGTTCATTTGAGGCAAAGAACCATTCAGAAAGTTCATTATCTTCCTTTCTATTTCGTTCTTATCTGCTTTCAAGCAGTGACTGCAGAATAACCAGAAAAAGAAAAAAAAAAAAATCTGTAATCCTGCCATTATCGAGAAAATATATTGCAGTAATAAAATTCCTTTCTTCCAATCTGTGTACATTGTGTGAAAGTTGCCTGAAAAAGTTTTTTTTTTTTTTTTTTCAGTTGTGTCTTTTTAAGTTCTTGTCACTATGGAAGACTCACAGTAAGCTTTGAAACCCAAATATTCAGACCTGCATTTTTTGTTTTGCTTTGTTTTGTTTTTTAGTGAGAATAATATTTTTCCTGATGAGATGAGCAATTTTGCATACAACTTCTCATTACTGTATACGCCATATATTTCGCTAGTCTAGATTTTCGCAAATCGAGACTTTGCAATAATTTTGCAAGTGGTTGAATTCACAATCATGGAGTCCTGTACTGAATGGAGAAATGTATATGCGTACGTCACATTCATATCAGGATCAGAGTCAATATTTTCGCATGTTTTTAATTTCGCGAATAGCAGCTGACTCGCGAAATTCACGATAATAAAAACCTCACGAAATATTCAGCGTATACAGTACATTGTGATGTTCTTTTGGTGTGTGAGGTCATGCTTTATGTACTTTAACTGCACTTACCTTTGTTGTGTTTTTTTGAATCATTCTTTTTTATCAGATGTAGATGCATTCATATGGCTATGCACTGAAACACACAAAATATGGTCTTCCTTATGGCTCTGTCATTAAAATGACAGACTCTTGATTGTAAGGTCCCTGGTTCAAATCCTCTAGAAGCAGCAGGTTTGACCTCGGATGAGGCAAGGCACTTTATCCTCATTGCCTAGTACTTCAAAAGGGATTTTGAATTGAGCCTTTAATCCAGTGGTAGCTTGCTCATTAAGATTTAAGTGCTTCCTTTATGGCCACATAAAGAAATATTAAAGTTCCAAACACAAGCACACACATGGTATATGATGAGTCATTGTGAAATAGATAGATCCAGTTTCATATGGGACTCTTTGAACTTAAACAACTTTTTTTTTGTACCAGTACATTTCCAAGAAGTACTGTACAGTACTGGAAGAGAGAGAGAAAAAAAATAAAAATGACACATTAATGACCAAACATTCAACAGTACAGTTATTGAGACATGTAGCAGATGTTGTATATAGTCTTTGAAACCTATGATGTTAGTGTCTAACCCTTTCCGTACTTATAGAAGAGACTCTCCCGAGTTTCCTCAATATGCTGGATTATCTAGATTTTTTTGGTGTACATGTATTTCTGTTTGAGTGAGTGAGCAGAATTTTAAGGGGAGATTTACCCCAAACAAATAGGTGGCTTCAGTTAATGCTGAAATAGAAGAGAACACGTTTTTTAAGGCAAAATTTGGCAACCTTTGCTGCTGATCACATACTGTATACGCCATATATTTCGCGAGTGTAAATTTTCGCGAATCCGGAATTCCCGACGATTTCGCGAGGGGTTAAATTCGCGATCGTGGAGTCCTGCACTGAACGGAGAAGTGTACACGCGTACGTCACATTCACATCGGGATCAGAGTCAATATTTTCGCGTGTCTTTAATTTCGCAAATAGCACGCGACTCGCGAAATTCGCGAAAATAAAAACCTCGCGAAATATTCAGCGTATACATAAGTCTATAGCTAATCCCAACATGACTATGGATATGTTGGACTATTGGCTTAGGGAGAAAAAGAAAAGAAGATGAAGATGCATGTAAGGTCAGTGTGGCATTGTCTGATGTGCTTCCACATGTATCTTTTATAATATTTGCAATATATGCATATATTCTTATTAGACTAAGGATAACATCCCCCCCCCCCCCCAAATGAATATGATCACCGCTTCACTCCCAAAGAGTGAAGAACAAAGAATATTGTCAAAAAATGGAGTGAAAAAAGACAAGTACAAGCAAACAGACAGCAAACTACTTTATTTTTAAGTATTTGAAAGAGTGACAAAACTTCCAGGTGGGTCATTTGACTTTTTCAATATTTTCTATTTGAGCAAAGTAGGAAAAAATGAAGGCAAAGGTGAGAGTAAACAGTGGGCACAACTTGTATGCTAGGCAGCCTCCATTATTTGACAGCAGTGCAGATCTTGTATTTATCTTTTTCCTTTCTTCTTTTTTGTTTATTCGGCTGGCCATTTGTTCTTCTGTCAAAATCATGCATCTGGAACGTGTCCACTTTGGAATGTGTCCGCTTCGGAACGTGTCCGCTTTGGAACGTGTCCGCTTTGGAACGTGTCCGCTTTGCAACATGCCAGCTTCGGCCTTTTGCCTATTTTTTTTTTTTCCGACCTTCTGTTTGTTTAATATACTAGTAGTGCTAAAAGGGGTCCTTCCGCACTATATTCTTGTCTTTGTCGGAACATCACCAGCACTTTCGGAGAGGGGATTGCAAAATTTTGCTGACTCATGGTTCACATAAGACGCGCAAAGCAGCGCAGGGTGCAAAGGACTCGGGAGTAATGTCTAGTCTGCATGTAAGGAGACAGGCAAGTGAAATGAGCAAATTTTGATATCATCTCTACGATTAAAGTCACCAGAAATAGGTATTTAGTTAGTCATTTGATTAGTGGAACTTGAAGGCAGCCACTGTTTGATGGTGCGTCGATTAATACTTGCCATCGTTATTCGGTCGAGACTTCTGCAAACAGTGTGTGAGAGGGGTCTGCAGGAAGAGACTATGCATTCACACATTTGAGGTTACAAGCAGGATCTTTCTGACGGTAGGTGCTGTCCCCATTTTCTTTCTTTATCCGTCTTTCTGAGTGTGCCTGGGCATCAAATCGGAGAGAACTTCCTTGTGGCTATCAATCATTCTCCAGTCAATACCCTATGCATCCTTCACTGGAGAATGTTTTATTTTAGGCTTAGCACTTCAACTCAAACTTGTGCCAAGAGGCTGATCCGATCATGTCTGAGGATTAAAAAGTAGACAAGACCAATATTGTTTGTTAGGATACCACTATTTCCCACTTGACAAGAGAAATGAAAGGGGGAGGGGGGAGAGATGAATAGGTACCAAGCTCTCTTGGCCTGTTAGCGGGGCTCGACGTTAGTGGTGGCCTGTTGACCCCAGGCCATTGAAAAAATTGATGTCAGGCCACAAAATTTCCAAAAAGGTTATCTTTTGATGGCCTGATCAAGCACTTGAGATCCGATATGGATTCTGTTTCTGAACATTTCAGGATACTACATTCTTCAGGCCACCAAAATTTTAAGATTTTAAGATTTTAAATGTCACCACTGGAAAAAAAAAAGTTAGTGTCACGCCCTACATTAGACCCATTCACACACACTTGAAATTAATAGATTTTGAAAATTATTTTTTTCAAACACAATGTGAAACCTGTGAATTCTTTCTTGGTGACACACAAAAATGTATATTTAACTGTCAAAATATGCAGTTGCGATGCAAAAATCTGTCCAGCTTGGATTTTTTGTCTAATCTCCTGTAGTTATTTGACCAGTGCTGTGTGTGTGAATGGCACATGAGAAAAATCATATGTTTTTTTTTTTTTTTTTTCTTCTTTAATCCCATTGTGCAGCACGCCTCATTCAGTCCACAAGCTCACGTACCCAGGATCACGCTCCAACCATTGTCTAGGCATGCAGTCTGGAGATCCACATGGCTTCGTTTGAAGCCCAGTTAATTTTTTTATTTCTTTTTTTTGGGGGGGGGGGGGAGGATGAGGGGCATGAATGAATGATGGCATTAACCCGTTGAGGACGAACTGATTTTGCTACAACATGCATTTCCCATAGACACCTGCCCAAGTATACTCTGGACTTGTTCTCAACAGGTTTAAAAAAAAAAAAATGATTTTCCCCTGTCAATGCAAAAGCCACTAACTCCAGTGTGTGAATGCAGCCATAATGAGGTACTGTAAAAATTACTGTGGAAATTTTCGCGGTGTTGAAATTTTCGCGCATTTCGCGCAACCAGAAACTAGCGCGAAAATAAAAACACGCGAATATTTTTGCTTGCCATACGTTCCTGTGCGTGATGTCTTGATTCCGCGGAATTAAAAACACGTGAAACTCTTCTGACCCGGCCTAGCGCGAAAAATTAGTCGCGCGAAAATATCCACTTTTACAGTAATCAAGTCATTGTTAATTCTTATCATAGCCATTATCAACATATCTGATTTTCATGATTTCCATGGCATTTTTAGACAGTGGTTTTATGAAATGACTTGAGGTATCAAGGTTGAATTGAAGCAAAATTCCACTCTGAATAACATAGCAACATTTAACATATAAAACTTTGACCCCCCCCCCCCTCCCCCAGCCCCCCTAAAAAAAAGGAAAAATACCCCACATACACAAAGTTTAATGTTTAATGTTTTTGGACACATGCCAGACAAACTCTCCCTTGGATAAATCAGCTCTAATCCTTCTCATGCTATATTGTACACTGCAGTGTCGTCATTTATAACTCAAGATAGGATAGGGCTTACAACCTCTTCAACCTCTCAAGGGGCTTTTAATATGCTGGCTTAAAGTCAACACAAAGGCTAAATCTGTACCACCAACCACAGTCTACCGATTGCTTTCTTGCGTGTGTGTTTCTTTGTTTGTCATGTGACAGCCGAAAAGAAAAGAAAAATGCTTACTCATATCATCGGCTCGGAAGAAGGCATTGATGCACTTGACTGTGGACGGAGTGTGTGTTGTCCGTTTTCCAAGGGACCACATGATGTTGTATACTGGTTGTGCACCAGTGCTCTATGCAAATAGTGAGGGACCAGCTTAAAAGGACACTGCTCATATAAAATGCTATTTAAATAAATAGTGCCCTTCAGCACCACGCAAACGTCCCTTCTATAAATCTTCATGGTTACCCATCGAAAGTTAGCCTTTGCACCTTGTGATTGCTATTATCATTCCCAGGTCGATCGGCGATAGCTATAAAGAGAAAGAAAAAAACTGCACATCCCCCCCCCCCCCCATGACTTGCAATTTTTTCAAGGTTTACTATGCTTTCGCGAACTCTGCACACCATAACTAAGGACAAGGTTGCAAAGAAATAATAATATCATAGTTCATGCACGCAAGCTATGTTATCACGGCTGTATATTTACTCATTACCATCTATCAATATCGCAAAGCATGATTGGACTGCAAACTGAGTATTTATCCAGTAAGATTCTGTGCATTTGCTTCATACCAACTAAATTATATCACATATTTTGAGGTCCAGATGGAGCCATCTCCTGAACATTTTGCTCCAGGTTTTGAAACTGATCATTCCAGCTATTATTTCTGTGACTATCGATGGCTTTAATACGGAAACTAATATGTGCATGTTGTTGAAGGACAAGTTCACCTTCATAGACATGTGGATTAAGTGAATGCAGCAATATCAGTAGAACACATCAGTGAGAGTTTGAGGAAAATTAGGTAGTCGGTTCAAAAGAATTTTGAAGTTTCTGCTCAGTCACTGCTGGATGAGAAGACTACTACAGCTTGTGCTGTCACATGCTGTGTATAACGATGTAAAGAAAACAAAAAAATTCAACATATTTTCACTTTTCTTGTATGATAAAAGAACATTTGATCTGCCTCTTTCAGAAGGCAGGGAGGATAATGCTGCTGTTAACATACATCAGTGACATGTTGAGGAAATGTGCCCTTTTTTCAAAAAACACAATTTTGTGAAATTCTCTCCATATTTTCCTTATATCATTCTGCGCATATGACATCATATACAAGACATCATAGCACTATTTGAAGCACTAAAGCTGGGTTTTTGTTCCATCTGCAAATGGTAAAATATGTCTTCAACTTGAGTAATGTTTCATGCAAATAAACTTGAACATAAAGCCCGGTTTCTCTCTTGCAGTAGTTTTTATTAACGGCATACCATCACTCTTTTTACAAATAATATGATTATACATATTGTTCTGTTGGGTTGCGAAATGCATGCATAACTTAGCGTTGATGTATCGTTATTTCTTTGTGATTTCTCCCCCCACAGAAAATGAGGCACTCCAGTGACACGTCATTCAATTTTCTACTTGTTTGCCGACAGTGAATGCGTGGTGGAATTTTAGTTCTGGATGATTTGAGCTTTGCATAATAAAGTTTGTTTGTGCGCTGTCATCATCGACCACACACAATGGACCTCTCCTATGAAATGGGAGTCTGCGTAGGGTATTTTGCATCCTGACACAAATATCACAAAATCTAATCTCATTTCATCTGTAACATATCTTACCTCTTTTCTCTCTCACTCTCTCTCTTTCTCCATATTTCTGAATATATACTTCTGTCAGTATGTCAATATCCCCCCGTCCCTCTTTCTGTCCTCTCAAAATTATATGTCTAGTGATCTATTTATGTAGAGTTTGACTGCAAAAAGATGTAGCTCATTCCTTTCAATGTGAGATATTTGCTAAGAAACAAGGAAATCTTTTTTTAAAAAGGGATATTTCTGATCCTAACTTCAGGAATATTCCCTGTTATGCAGTAAGGCAGTTATCGATGGAAAGGTTTTATTTATTATCTGATGATGGACTTCAAAATGCTTAAAAATGGCACTTAACCCATTTTTTGCATGTGTGTAGTGGTCATCGCAGGGGAAACCAGAATATTTCATAGGAATTACTATCATGCCTGTTTCCCGTGGGTCAGCACATAATACTTTGATACTTGTTTCGGTGTTTCAGTCCGCACTCTTGTTTTGATGATGTTCATAACATTCATTTACATATGCTACATACAGTGTATTGTTCATTAAAAACATGTGTGTTCTTGTGGCCAGCTGTAATCTTGAGGTCAGCTGTAAGTGCAAGTTCAAACTTTTTTTTTTTTTTGAGTACTTCTGAGGTAGTCTTTCTAACTGATCATAACAATAATTTCAAATATTATCATTCCCAGTCAATGAAATGCATAAGATTAAGAAAAAAGGATCAAATCACTGCATCAGGAATAAAGATGGGTAATATTCGAATTTTGCAATATTCAGATGGGTGGATAGACCAGCATGTTTGTCGTGTGGGATGATTTTTTTTCTCCTTGAGGCAGACTGAAAGCAATATTTGGATAGCGGGTCAGGGCTCATCTGCCTTGTGGTGGTAAAGTCCAAAAGGTTCCTGACCTCATTTTGTGGCACCCCTATTGTGTTGAGAGTTTGACAAAGACTAAAAAGCGTGCACGCATCATTTGGCGGTGGGTGTGTGCATCTAATTTAATCCTCACCTTATCATGTGGTATGGGGTATCTTGCATGGCTTGACATGGAGTCTTTGATATAGTCACCCCCCCCCCCCCCCCACCACCACCACTACCATGTCAAGTGTTTGTTTTGTGAGAAAGATGCTAGTCATAGTTTGAGGTCTGGGGTTCTTATTTGTTTGCTTGTTGTTTTTGTACAGTTAAACCTGTCTATAGTGGCCACTCAGAGGAGACAAAATAGTGGCCATTATAGACAGGTGGCCATTTAAGATGGGGTCTGTAACTTGGCTCTCCTTGCAAGGGGAAGGGGAAAGGATTTTTTTTTTTCTTTTGGTGGAGGTATACAACAAATGACCATTATATTTTTTTAAAAAAAGGTAAGTTTGACTGTATTTGTAATGCGAAGATGTAGAAAGCAGAGTGGCATAAACAACATAGGCCTATAAAGTACTGTAAAATCAACAATTTTTGAATACATGAAACTTTTGGGAATTTTACAAGGAGCCAAGATCCGCAAAAGTAAAATGCATGCCAATGATTTTGTCTACATGATGCATGTTTATGTACTGTATAAGCTGTTAATTTTTTTGATGGTTTAATTGTCGTGAATTTCGTGAATACTGTTGAAATGCGAATCTAACAACGGGTGAAAATGTCGCCCATGCGCCGGTGTAATAGTGCACCTATGACAGCTTTGTATCAACTCGCGAAAATGTCCACAATCTGCTCATTCGCGAAAATATCTGCACACGAAAATAACGGCTTATACAGTAGTATATACTCTGCATTTTTTTCATAGGGTGCAGTTCTGAAAGTTCATGTCACGAAAATGGTCATCTGCTCCAATTTGCAAAAGTTTTGAGCTGTGAGTGTTTCTGGTTGTACAGTAGGCCCTACATGGCAGCAGTTTCCTTAAATGCTAGTGAATGGAGTTCCTGGTGCATCGGAATTATCTGCCTATACACTTGTATGTGTATATGGCACCATCCATGTTGGCTGTAGTGTTGAATGACCTTGATCAAATTAAGCACTGTAGTCATGAACTCATTCTAGCAAAAGTTGATTATGTCGTTGTAATACTAGTTTTGTTTTTTTGTTTTTTTCATGTGTGTGTGTGTGTTATCTAGAATGAATGCACCGAGAATTGTAGCTTCTTAAAGTGCTGTTCTTTGTTTCACTCCGTTCATGTTGGGAATTGTATGCAGATAGTTTCTTGGCGTCACATGTCACCTGTTGTGCCTTTAATTGGACGACGCTGAACAAAGTACAGCGAAGAGAAATGAAGGGTTGTCTATAGAGTGATACAATCTTTGCTGAATGGGGAAATACTCTTCTAGATACTACATCTGTAAATTGATTGTACAGTGTAGTGTCAGAATACTGCCAGGGTTTAGGCAGTCAGATAGGCTGAGAACAAACCGTGCATCATTTTTTTTTATATGTCTCAATGTACAATCCATGTATTTTTTGCCATCTGCAAGAATGTAAACAGTACACATCAATGCTGTATATATCTGCGGCAGGGCCTGTATGAGTTGGTGATCTATTCCTGCATGTTGTGTTGGCAGATCATTTTACAGCTGACTGGAACCTGTGCTAAAATGCTGACTCACTGGTATATACAGTTTTCTCTTCCTCCTTCTACCTCTGTTATTATCTCTCTCCCTCTCTCTCTCTCTCTCTCTCTCTCTCTCTCTCTCTCTCTCCCACTGTCTATGCCCTATTGTATGCTAGCTGGGTTCACCTTATCATAAGCTTACCACTTCCCCAGCAAGCTACGGTATAATGCACGCACACACACACACATACACACACACACACACACACTTGAATACACTTGTGTAGGGATACTGTACACCAAGATATAATGCATAGTCATTCTGCCTGGTCGTAGGATCATAGAGACACGCAAAAAAAAAAAAAAAAGCGAGGGCTTGAATGCACTACGTATTGAGTGTACGCTCACTCATATGTACACACACATACACACACATACACATCGTACCGTCCTCCATGCACTGTTGTCGGCCCAGTCATACTCGGCTTAGGTTTGGACGTAGGTGCACACAGAATGTCGTCAGCAGTTTGTGTGCCGCCAAATGTGTTATCGCTTACTCCCGTGTCTACCCCCTAGTCTCTCTCTCTCTCTCTCTCTCTCTCCGTCCTCTCTACTTATATACTGTTGGCGATTGAGGCGGTTGGCATTGCTTTTAAAGTCATTGCAGAAGTGAGGACCCGCAGCCACGAATCCACACCGACTTTACCCCACGAAACAGAGCCGACTTGCGGGGCCACTTACCAGCACCAATACACTGGATTATTTTATAAAGCGACCCGCCTGCCCCCTGCAATTGTCATATTTGGAATCGTTGGCCAATGTGGCAAGTCATCGCCGTGGATTTTGTTTACATGTCCCTCGCAGAGTTCCTGCATTGTACCGACAAGGCCTATTCATTCATGTGGTTCTTTTTTCATTCTGGATAAGTGCCCCGTGGTATAAGAGTGTCTCCCATATTGCGCACTTCGACCACAGCCGAATTTTGGAAATAATCCGCCGATGGTTCCTTCTTCATTGCTGCTATCTTTTGGATTAACCTGGCTGTTTTGAATCCGATTTTTGCCCTGGTACGTCTGTAATTCTTTGATTGCGAGAATGGAGCATCTTCATGTCTATTTATAATGCTATGCCACTGTGTCACAGTGTGTAGTTCATTGCATGGTACATGCATGCAATAGACTGTACATACGGAACAGCTACTATTACTATCTCTCACATTAGCATACATGTGTTTGATATATCATATGTTTACCATGTGTGTGATGATATCGGGATATCTTCTTTCCTTTCAGGTATGCATTATATCAACTAGATATTTAAACTATAGATGTTGTCCAACTTGGAATTCATACTGGTGCCTTTTATTAACAAATAATGATTTTTTATGAATAATGATCATATAATGATATATTTGTGTATACAGTGTATGATACTATCTTGTACAACTAATTGATGAAGTGGTGTCCTATGCCTCTTTGGGTGAAACTTTGACTTTTTGTTTGATAATTTTTCTACTGATTTTAGTCAATTTTAACATAGAGAGACATTTCACAGTAAATATTTCCGTTCTCCCATCAAAGTGTGATATATTGTAAAAGAGACGATTTTTGCGCATTTCATGCGACCAGAATCTAGCACGAAAATAAAAGCATGCGATTATTGTTACTTGTTATATGTACCACTTTGTTATGTTTTGATTCCGTGGGATTAAAATCTCACGAAATTCATCTCACGCGGCCGAGCGCAAAAAAACAAAAATAAAAAACAAAAAAAAAATTACTCGTGAGAAAATATCCACTTTTTATTGTATTTGGATAGAGACGCAGGACAGCAATTTTCGTCATTAATGAAAGAGCAGCTTCTTCTCCACGTCAGGTTCTCTGTCACAAATCAGTTTAAAAACAACATCGCTGTTCACCACATCTTCCCTCATAACAGTCATCATTCCCCCCTCCCACAGTAGGGAGAATTTTTGAAAATCTGTGTGTGAAAATGGCGTTTTCTTGCATCTAAAACACCACTATTTTTGGTATAGAGGTCATTGCCATAAATGGAAAAAAAAATGAAATTACAAGTTAAAAAAAAAAAGATGAGATTAAAAAAAAAATGGTCCCCGGATTTTTTTTTTTTTGGGGGGGGGGGGGGGGGAGCGAGGCGTGCCGTGCTGCTGATGGTTTATGATGTAACAAAGGCTTCTATATTGGGAAATCGGCAACTTTCAGCACACACATCGAAGAACAAGATCAGTGGTGGAAATGAGCTGCATGCTTGGCGGAGGTCTGCGCTCTCAGAGTGTTTCTCTAGTTGTTGTTGCGACGAGAATGACTTCTTTCATCAATTTCCACTGGATAAAGATCAATAAGTGGGGAATTCACATATGACAGTGCTGTCTTGTTTCTCTGTATTATCTGTTCTGTATCAATTCTCCCTTTAAAAACTTAAATTTATTTCTTTATTATAACAGAATGTAAAAGCCTCCTTGTTTCTGAAATGAAAGTTTGGCTACAGAGATAGCATGAG